>NW_027187151.1:55024-184069 GCF_028583685.1 Petaurus breviceps papuanus
ATCCCGGGCTCAGACACTCAGCACCACACCCAGAAATAACTGGCCGTGTAACCTTGAGCAAGTTACTTAACCCCAATTGCTTAAAAAAAAATAAGTCAAAATGTAATGAAATAGATGCCTGATTGACCAGCATAGTGAAGTTTGAGGAGAGCAACAGGATCAGGTCAGATGACACCTAGGATTAAATACAGATGTATAAAAATTGCCTTTAAACTTTTTCTCTTATGTGAATTCATGCTTTGAGCATATTTGGGAATAAGATCAGAGATTTGGATTTTGGCTTTTAGCACAAGGATTGGATAAAATAGTGGTAAGGGTGAAGCTAATGTTACTTTGTTAAAGCATCTGTCTGTTATTTTACAAAGGGAAGATGAAATCATTTTAAAAAAAAAGATTTTCATATTTAAAAAGATTGCTATACCAGGTACAGGATTTAGGAAAGGTGGAAATAACAAAGAATAAATAAACTGAAAATTCTCTGTAGTTTCAAAGTATGGAACTAATCTTAAGTAATTATGCTAATTTATACTAAGTCAGAATTATCTGGTCACCTCTAGATCTGAACTGGAAGAGCAGAACTTTTAAATTCTGTAACCACATGAGGCATCTGGGATTTAAAAGTGTTGTTTAAATAAAATAGGTCACTGGGATACAAGGAATTGTATGTTAATTATGATTCTTGTATAGTTTGTATGCAAGTTTTCTTGATTATCTTGGTGACATGTAATTGTGTACCTGACTTAATGTAATCATATCATTTTGCAAAATTGTGAGAACCTCATTGTATTGATTGAGCCTAGCCCTGTGTGGCTAAGAAAGCTGAAATATTTGTTTGAACCTAGTCTTCCACAGCTAGCAAACTGCACCTTTATATGTAAAATCGTGTTTCTGGGAGCTCTTGTCAGGTTTGGCTGGCTGTGCTAGCTTTTACATATTGTACATTTGAACCCTAGTCATCTAAAGATTACCGCTCTGAGCCATGGGATCTGAAAAAGATGACATCAGATGCAGACAGCTTTCCCAAGAATCTGGACCTGGCCTCTATTGGGACAGCTTCTTTCCTGGAGAAATCCAACCAGAGGACCTATGGGAAACCCTGACCAACTCAGGACCCTACCTCATTAATTGTTTTCTCTGTTATATTGCTAATTGTTATGGATCCCCACTGCCAGCCCTTGGGAACAGAACTGACTGATCTGTATGATTCGGCCTGGCAGTGTCAGTGGTTTGACACACACACAAAAGAAGTGGGAAATGTTGTACCTGGCTACCTGGTTTTCCCATCCCCCAACCTCAACCCTCCCCCAGGGAAGTGAGCAGACTGCCAGGTTAGTTCCATCCTCTCCCAGTGGATGTCTACCTTTACCCAGTCATTCACCTCCACAGAGATGGGTGGGCTTCCTGGTCAGGGAGACTTGCTGCTGGCAGGAATTTCAAGTTGTGCACTGACCATTCACTGTTCTTGGCCTCTGTAAGTTTCTGCTTGCATAATACCTAACCATTGGCCGCGTGGCAAACCTTTAAAAGCCGACACATTTTCTGTGCAGACTCACTGTTCGATTTGGGCCTGACCCCAAACAGTCCCACGGAAAATAAAATCCACTTCCAAATTTTACTCTCGGGGGTCTCTTGTCTTGCTCCTTTTGGCACAAGGTTTTCCATCACAAACAGGGGGAAATTCAAGAATTTTTTAAAGACAATGCCTTAAAGCACACAGGTTGTGATTGGGTAAAAAAAAAAAAATAAAGGCATTTATTTGACTCTTTGATTGATTCAAAGAAATAAAGAAACAGTTATGGGCATTGGAGCATTTCCATAATGTTTTTAATTGTAAGCCAACTAAAACAAGTGAACCCTTGTGAAAATTGAGGTTTAGTAATTGCCACTAGTAATTGCAATTCAAGAATTGACAGGGTTTAAAATTTTTGTAATTGCATTATATTAGAGAATTTGATCAGTCTTTGTATGCATGAGAAGATAATAAGAATAATAAAAGCACCTACGTTCCAGGCTTGTTGGAGGAATTAAATTAATCTGAAGTGTTTATCATAATGAGCAATGCATACCTGTAAATCACCAGGACAGTTTTGGACTAAACAACATATAAAAGATAATAACATGGATGTTTTTTCTAAGTAGGATAAATTAAGATTATATCTAATTCAACAAATGAAATTCGACTTGTGAAGAAATTGAGAAACTTGCCATTAAATTGAAAGAATGACAAACAAACATGATTTTTTAGATTTCTAAATTTTCTTGTTTTGTGGAATTTGGAAGAATACGAGACATCTGATTAGAAATGTGAAATTTCTTAATTGGGAAAATATGCTTTTAAAACATTGTTGCATGAAATTTTTCTAAAATATTAGGAAACGTTGTTAGGCTACCTCCCTATTGGGTTATTCAAATGAATGTGATAACCCTTTGGGAAAAAAGGAAAAAAAAAACAATGTAACAATGAAGTGCTTTTGCCTTCAATTGTTATGATTTAATAAGAGTTTTGAGGACTCCACCTATACCAGAGCTCTGATCTAAATTTGTAACCATGCTTGAGTAGTCTAAAATGGACTAAAATGATGTCATTTGATTAAAGCAAGTTTGTCATAACATGAATTAGACTGCTAAAAGATAATAAAATTATTAACAAAACAAGCCAGCTATTAAATATTTTATAGGATATATTATCCTCTAAATGAGTCTCCTAAAGGGAACGACTTTAGTCTTACTATTTTAAACTGCCCTATTAATGTAAATTAGCAAGTGATTCTAGTAATAACTGAGAAATAAAATAACTAAGCATTCTAAAGTGCTGTAGAAAGCAGGTCTCTGAAATCCTTAAAAGTAATCTTTAAGAACTAGAGAAGTGCTTGGCATGTAGTAGGCACTATATAAATGAAACATTGTTACTTCTTTAATCTTTAATCTTTATGCCATACTGGATAACTTTCTACTGAATTTCACAAGTCATTGAATATGATTAATAAAATACCAGCAGATATAAGATAGATGGTTTTCACTGTAAAATAATTTTAAAATGCATCTGTTGGATTATTGTGACTCCTAATCAGTTTCATGTGTTACACATTTGATATTGGATATTTGACATTGGGTCTTTTTTCTTGTATTATAAAAATGGGGAAAAAATGTTGTCATGTTACTTACCCTTTTGGTCTGAATGCTGTTAGACCACAAATATATCTGTTATAGAATGTGACAAAACAGTTGCAAACTATTAATATTTAATGAGTTGTTTTTGTTTTAAATTAAGAAAATAATAATTATGATAAATAACGCCATTGGGAGGAAAGCATAGCAAAATAATCTTAAGAGACCTTTGTCTGAGAGGTTCCTCTGGACATCCTATTTGACCTGGTATAACATAAGACCTCACCAGCCCTGTTGACAACATATTATCAGACTCTGAAATACTGCAGTTTAATGAACTAGAACATCTCCCAGCCAAGCAGGAAATTTATTTTTTTAAACCTTTTTTTCCTCTTAATTTTAAAAATTTGTTTTCAGTTTAGAGCATTCAGTTCTACAGGCTTCTGAGGTTTAAATTTTTCTCCTTCCCCCCTGCCCCCTGCCCAGGAAAGTGTGCAATCTGATACAGGCCCTACAGATACATTCATATTAAACATATTATCACATTAGTCACATTTATAACCAATGGAATGAGTCATAAGAAAGAAGAAATAAAACAAAACAAAACACAAAGGAGAGAGTGCAAATACTACACTTTGATCTGCATTCAGACTCTCTAATTCTTTCTCTGGATGTAGAGAGCATTTTCTATCATGAGCCTTTTGGAGTTGCCTTAGAACCTTGTATCTCTGAGAAAAGCCAAGTCTGCCAAAGTTAGTCATCATGTAATGTGGCTATAACTGTGTACAGTGTTCTCCTGGTTCTGCTCACGTCACTCAGCATCAGTTCATATAAGTCTTTCCAGGTTTTTTTTTAAGTCAGCCTGCTCACCATTTCTTATAGCTCAACAGTTTTCCATTACATTCATAGACCACAACTTGTTCAGCCATTCCCCAATTGATAGACATCCCCTCAACTTCCAATTCTTTGCCAACACAAAAAGAACTGCTATAAATATTTTTGTACATGTGGGTCCTTTTCCCATTTGTATGATCTCTTTGGGATACAGCCCAAATATACAGTGGTATTGCTGAGTCAAAGGATATGCACATTTTTATAGCCCTTTGGGCATAGTTCCAAATTGCTTTTCAAAATGGTTGAATCAGTTCACAATTCCATCAACAAGGCATTACTGTTCCAATTTCCCCACATCTCCAGCATTTATCATTTTCCTGTTTTGTCATGTTAGCCAAGCAGACAGGTGTGATGTGGTACCTGAGAGTTCTTTTGATTTGGATTTCTCCAATCGATAGTGAACTTAGAGAATTTTTATATGACTATAGATATCTTAAATTTCTTCTTCTGAAAACTGCCTTTGTCCATTTCTCAATTGTATTCTTATTAATTTGACTCAGTTCTCTTTATATTTTTGAAATGAGACCTTTATGAGAGATACTGCTTGTAAAAGTTCTTAGTTTTCTGCTTACCTCTTAATCTCAGTTGCATTGGCTTTGCTTATACAAAAACTTTTCAATTTAATGTACTCAGAATTATCCATTTTGGATTTCACGATGTTCTCTGTCTCTTGTCTGGTCATAAATTCTTCTGTTCTCCATAAACCTGACAGGTAAACTATTTTTTTTCTTTCCCACTTCAAGCAGAAAATTTTTAAATTCAACTTTAAATTAGAAGCAAGTTTTATATGAAATCATTTAGATAATCATGAAATTATTATCTATTAATAATTAGTAGGTAGGAAAGTTGTACTTCTGAACCATCTATATGCTATATGTATTCACTTATATTCCCTGTATTCACTTAAAACTCCAGAAGTTAGTATGTATGCTGCTTTTCCAACTTATCCAACACTCAACTAGTTTGTGTCTCCATCATTTATTGTGGCCATTACTTCCTTTGACTTACCGGGTGAATTAAAGCTTTTTCTAGAATTTAAAACTCCTCTGAAGCCCACTCAAAATGTCCAGATGTACTTTCCTTTCCTTTATCTTATCTACAGAACAGACCAAGGGGGGAATTTTAAAACCTGTCAAGAATTTGTTTAGACAGACTTTAGGACATATGTACATGAGGTGAATGTTGTCTCCAACAACTGTAGTGAATATATGAAAACTTTATTTATGAATACTGTATGAATTTGAGCCAATTCTGTTACACATGAACCCCATAACTATATCCTTCCCTAATATGTGATTAATGAAATTTTGCTATTGGAGGCAGAATTTATAGGAATTTAATTTGATATGCTTCTCAGTTTTGATTTCAGGTTTCAGTGTCTGACCTCTCATAAGGCCAGTGGGAAAAATGTCAGCAGCTCAATGGAAGTAGCATCTGTGAACTCACACCAATGGATATCTGTCCCTGAGAAATAATTGGAGGGGGGGTCACCTTAGGAAGACTAGGGTATTGAGTCTCTTGACTCAAGTTCCCATGGAAGACATTTTCCCACCTGGTTGATTCTTAGTGTGGCTGTGACATCCTTTCATACAATTTGGGTGCCTGTGAATCATTCTTGAGAAACAGAACTAGTGAATAGTATAAATACTTTCATGTCCCTCCCTTCTCCTCACAAAGCAAATTCCATTGATAAGGGTAAGTGTACAATGATGCCTCATTTTTTCATTGTGATAAGCATAAATGATAAACCATATTGGGGGCTTTTGACCGAATAATAAATAGACTCTAATAGAGTACTACTATACTAAGGAATCATTTTAAGTTTAAATTTAAATTACAAATAACAGAGGTCAGGAGGCCTTATAATTTATGGTTATTTAGTTTATAGAATATGGATATTATGAACTCCTTTCACTGAATTACTATTATAATATCCTTATTAAGGGGGACTTACTGGGATAGGTGACACTTTTCAAAAGTGGGTTAAGAATTTTACATGTGGAATTTCATTGATAATGTGAAGAGGGTGAAATTATTTTCCTTTCTGAAGCATCAATCTGATAATTTTTAAAAGATTTGTTTTCCAGTTCAGGCCCTCAGGATATAACAATTGGAATTATTTCACATTTCAGATGAATTATGTGGTCTTTATTTGATGTTTCTCAAATAGCTCTGTTTTATATGGAGTTTGTATTAAGTTTTTGGATATGCTCTTAGAACCTGAGAAGCAAACAGCTGCAATTTCTGGAGTTCAGAAAAAGAAGTTTTTGCACTCCCCTGAAATATCTTGTAGTTTCCAGGAATGACAAATCAGCACACTATTGAGCTAAGGGATATCTGCCATAAAACTGTATGCGATTCAGCTGATGATTTATTTTAGTTGATTTGCCTCTTATTTTATTGCAAATTAACAAAATTAAGAGAAGTCAATGAAAAGTCTTATTCAGGTCTCATGAACCTTTGGATTTGAGGGCAACCATAAGTGATGGTTTCTGCCCACGTCCCCCTAAAAGAAGAAAATTGAAATGACCAATTAAACTAAAGCAATTTGAATTGTTACTAAATTACATATTTTATTGATAAGATTCTAAAATTATTGAGATAATTAGGGAACCACAGTATTAGCTTAGGCTGACGGCAGGACTTCAGCTACAAAAGATTCATAAGTTCTATACTTAACAGAGGAGACAGGTAAGATCTTGATTTCAAAATCTCCTGGAGAAAATCTTAGGAGAAGTTCAGCCCTGATTTAATGCTGTGTCTTGTTATATGTTCTGTGTGTGTGTCTGTTTGAAACTAAATTTAGGAATAGTGAGTTCTTTATTCCAGATTTTCTTTTCTTTTCTAAATATTCTTTATTTCAGATAAAAAGGGACCTTATGCAATTAGGAAAATCTTTAAGAGAATGGAAATATGTGTCTTTTCTGTGCTATTTGTGCTTCGTGCTTACCCATAGCAAACAGGACCCTTCCGCAGCCCAAGTAGGTCCCTTTGCACAGCTGAAAATTCCCACTTCTGTTCTGTTGATAACCTATACCTTCCTTCCACTCACGGAAAGTTCAACTGCCACCCAGCCCACCTCCATCAAGAAGTCCTTGATCCTTGCCTCTCCAAAGCTTCCTTGCTTTGGCCAACTCTTTGTTATTGCTGCTGTTTCTGGCATGCCCAAGTCAATTCTTTTCCTCAACAGACTAGGAGTTCTGTGAGGGCAGGAAAAAGAGAACTTACCTATACTATCACCTCCAAGTCTCAGTAAAATGTTCAAGAATTGCTGTGAGTGAAGCACATAGGGGTCATCACCCAAATTTTACAAATGGAAGAAACTAATGATCACCCAGCTAAGTGTGTATCCCAGGCTGGTTGAAAGCTGGGAATAAGTTGTATCTATTTATGGCTTGTTTTTTTTTTTAATTTAACCCCTCAGTCATAACTGAAGATCATCAGCACCCCTAGCTCTATGGGAAATGTGCCCACCAGCTTCTGGGGAATGCTTTCCAAGGGACCTTTGACCCATGAAGCTTGACTATCAGAAAAGGGAGAGGCCAGGATGGAAGCAAACTACCTGGAAGCCAGGAGAGAACCAGGTTCAAGGTCTAGGTCTGCCCATTACTGGCTCTGTGCCCTGGACAATGTCTTTACCATCCTATGGACCTTTCTTAGATTTCTTTCAAATGAGGTTGTGGGACCAGAGGATCTCTGAGGTCTTTTAAAGCCCTCCATCTTATTTAAACCTACAAGTGGATTCAAACCATGCCCCTATGATCACACTCCCCACATCCCATTTACTAAATATCCCCTCTACCCCCCACCCTTTCCCCACTGAGAAAGGCTTGTTAATTTAAAGCTTTTTCTTTGGGCAGCCCCAAATCAGCAAGTTCTGTCATTATTCTAACCTTAAAGATAGGAATAAAACCCATCGTTCTTCCTGGACCGACGTCCTGAGCCAGAAGGGCCACCCCGCCCCCAACCTCATGTTACAGGGATTGTCAAACTCTCAAAACCCAAGGGGGTGAAAGACCAGGTTCCTGTAAGGTCTGCTAGTGGACCGTGATGCTACCATGAACAGCAGTCCTATGCTCTGAAGCTTACTTTTCTTCGCCCTTTGACTCCCACATTCGGGAGGTTGAGCCTCCAGCAGACTCTGAGCTGGTCCCTGGGCATCTCTCACCTCTCTGATACCGACTCTCAGGCCTTGTGGTCCTCAGCGAGCCACCAGCCAAGCAGAGTTGAGTATGGTAAAAGTAGACCGTTCCCCTGAGCAGGATGACTGATGATATCAGCACCGACCTTTGCAAAACAGGAGTCCCAATTCTGCCATCCCTGACCCTGATCCCAGTGACTCTCCTTGGGCATCTCACTCACAAGTCCTGAAGTCCGCATCCCTTCATTCCCCACCTCTCCCTCTCTGGCTCATTCCTCCCTCCCCCACAGCCCTCTCAGGCTCATCCACCCCAAGATTTTCTTGGATTCTTCACCCCCATCCCTACCCACCCCCCACTCCCCAGCTCCTCATCGCCTACTTGGCCCGAGCAGCCAACAGAATTACCTCATAGGGCATGGAAGGAGAGGACCACAGGGACTAGGACTGACGTCTAGTAATTCTCCGTGTCTTTCCATAAGAATCTACATTCTTTTCTTCCGAACACTGTGTTTTGTACATTCTTATTCACAAGAGTTCAAATCTTTCTTCTGTATATTCATGTAAGGGAGTAGTAACCTTTCCTTCTGTCTCTCTATTCTTTCTGAGTATTGGATGATTATCTTTATAATGTAATATATGAGATTGTGTGTGTGTGTGTGTGTGTAATTACATTGTCCTTTATAAAGGAAAGAACTCACATTTCATATATATACACACACAGGCATACATATCTATGTATATACATTTTTTGATCTATACTATTTCCATATGCCTACTGAGTGTCTCTTCTATAAAATATAACTTCATACTTGTGGAAATGTATATATAGATAATATATTACAACTCATAGATATGAAGACAAAGAATACATTCTGGTTAATAACTACTGGAGTTCTTTCTCTTCATTAATATGTACATGAAGCCTCTTATTTTTTTCAATAAATTCTTTTATATGGTATACATTTTATCTCAAGAACATTAGTAATCACTCTGTCTTCTAAGCATATGAGTACTCACATATTCATTCTCTATTCATATCTATGAGTATCCATATTTTCTATATTCATTTATTTATGTATACATACATATGTATGTATACATTCTTTCTCTATTGTAAGGGTTATGGGATTTAAAGATCTTCCATGCCCCATTGGACTTGCTGACGTAGCAGGAAGGGGCAGAGCAAGAGGAAGCGGAAGCCAAGCTAGAGTTCCTGCTGTGGCTAGCAGGGGCAGCGACAGCAGCAGAGGCAGCGGCCTCAGAAGCACGAACCCCTTTTTTAGTCAGCCAGAATTTCTGCTAAGGACTCCTGCTGAGGACTGCCAGGGGCCGGAGCTGCTGGGAGAGCGCTTCCTGGACGCTGGGTGGTTGCTGTGAGTGGGGAGAGGAGGACTTTTGCCTGAGGTAGCCTGTTCTGTTTTAAAGGCTTGAGAATGTGGGTGCTTTCTACTTTATCTGCCTGTGCCAATTTCATAACTACTCTGATGGCTTTGACTTTCTGGTTTTGGGACTCAGTCTTTTGGTATTTTAATAAATTTTCTAGCTTATTCCCCCATATGGCAAGCCTGATGTATTTTGTGATGGATAATTACATCAGCATATCTGTAATTTCCATAGGCATTGTGGATATGGCATTGCTGATACATCTATCCACATATATTAATTCTCCTATATGCTTTTTATATTCATAAAAGTATCCCATTGTTTCTCTCACTCTATTATAGGAAAAATTCTTGGCTTTTTATACACCGATTATATCAGTAATCATATATAGGAATATAGATAGAAAATAAGGTACTGGTTCATAAAAATGCAAACTGAATTGGTACACATAAATAAAGTACTCATAGAAGAATATAGAAAGACTATATAAGTGCTCATATATGCAAACACACAGAGAAAATGTATAAATAATCATTTATATGAGTAAAAATAGAACAGATACTATCTTTATTTGCATTGAATACACAATTGCTCATTTATATGTATGTATATATGTTTTAGGTATATGTACATACACAGAACATATGTATGTGTGTTGTGTGTATATTCAATATATAGTATATGAAAAAACTCATGTATTTGATTCATTTGCAGAGAAGATATATGAGTACTCTCTATGAATATCAAGGGCCTATGGAGGAATATTCATAAGTAAAGAGGACATAGCAGTACTCAGATGTATGGATGTAGTGAGAGAAGAGGTGATTACTCATAAAGATCAAAATAGACATGGAAGATAGGAATACTCATCTAAGAAATATTCCATCTTTTTTCCATAAGATTTCCCTTAGGAGTTAAGGTTTTCACCTTGTTTTGCCTTTCTCTGCCCAAACTGTCCACATCCCAAGTCAATCAGATGTTTATGAAGGCACTATTGCTTTATGGAGATCGATCTTATTGTGAAATTATTGTACTGGAGGTGCATAAGTGTGTACAGGAGTGTGCGCAAGGGTATGTGTTTCAATATTTCTTTGTATGTGGATAGCCAGCATATGCAAGGGATACTTTTTCTCCTATTAACCAGGAGTTCTCAGCACACAGGAAACAGCCACATTATGCAGATTACCACCTCCACACCCCAGGAAAATATTCAAGTAGGGCTCTGCGTGGAGCAGCTAGTGGTCATCTATCTTATTTCACATATAGAAGGAATCCATTCAGGGAAGGCATGGAATTTACTCAGTCTGACACTGTTTAATATACTTCTCATTCTGGTCCAAACTTGGTGGTGGAGTGTTGGGTGGGGCTCAGTTTACCCTTCACATAACTCCACAGTTCTAACTGAAAACTCCCACATCCCCTAGCTCTGTAAAGATTCTTGCCCCTGACTCCTGACCAGTTTCTTCCCAGGAATAATCCAACTTAGTTGTCAGAGAAGGAAAGGTCCAAGATGGAAGCCAGCTAACCTGGTGGGGAAGAGAGACTCAGGCTCAAGGTCTGGGTCTGCTCTTTACTGCCTCTATGATGTTGGCCATGTCATTTCCCTCCTCTTGAACTCAGTCACCTTTTATACAGATGAGGAAATTGGACCAGATGACCTCTGAGGTCTCTTTTAACCCTCCATCCTACTGAAATGTACAAGCCCATTCACACTCTCACACCATGAACATATCCGGGCCAACTCCCCTCCGCCCCACCAATAACTATGCTGTGCCACCACTGAGAAAACCCTGCTAGTCACATACTTTCCATGGGGCAGCCACTATGCACTCAGGAAGCTCTCCACTTCTTCTAACTCTAAAGATTCTAGTAAAACCCATGTTTCTTCCTCTCCCTGCCTCCTGAGCCAGAGGTGACCTCACTCCATCCCACAAGGATTGTCAGACCTCAGAGTTTGAGGGGTGTGGAAGGGTAACGTCCAATAGGGACCAGTTGGGGCCTGATTCCCCACCATGGGCAGAAGTCCTGGGGTCTGTGACTTATGAATCCTGGTCATTTGTCTCCCATACTCAGGACCCTGTACCTTCATGGACTTTGGGCTCATAGCCTGGCATCTTTCCCATCACAGATACTCACCCCCAGTACTAGGGGTTTTCAAGGAGCCACCGGGCAAGGAGAGCTGATTTTGGGCAAGGTGGATTCCCCAGTGAGTACCAATGGTCAGTTACATCAGTGACCATGTTTGGAGATGCAGACACCCTCCCATCACCTTTGCTTGTCACTCCACTGGCTCCCAGCAGACATCTAACTCAGCCTTCTGCCTGGAATCACTGTCTATCACCCTATGACTTTGCAGCACCACCACTGTGGTTGAGAGTAACCCAGCTCATGAAAGAGAAAGTCATGCAGGGTGGTCTGGGTAGAGATGACTTCTTTTGTCCAGATTACTGGAGGTGACTGAGTCTCATGATCAAGCCATATTCTAACCAAGAGGAGCTGAAGATTTGGAGCCCACCTCCTCATTAAATATTCACCAATCAGGGTTGTTTTTCACTAGTCAGTGGCTCCTCCTTTTCCAAAGGAATGTAAATATTCAGGGATTTCCATAGTTTTGTCTTTGGTTATGTACAGAGACCACTGACAATCAATTTATTGCTTATCAGCTAGCCTTATAAATAAATTGATTATTAATTACCCAGAAATTCTCAGGCTTTCTATTCATCTCATTGCCCCTGAATCATGTTCTCCATCCTTCTCTAACAGATACACTTCATTCTGAAGGAAGGCAGTTTTCTTCTTTCATGCACTACCAGTAACATTCTTAAGTATGTATTCCTTAAGGCCTTCCATGTATCCACAGGATCATACAACCCTAGATCTAGAGATGGCAGCACCTCAGTGACCATGTAGTTCAATCCGGTCATTTTAAGGAGGTGATTTGGCCAAGGTCATGAACAAGATTTTAGATTGAGAGCTGCAAGGGATGTGAGAGGTTATCTATCCAAAGTATTCAATTTATAGATGAGAAAACAGGCCCACAGAGAAGTGACTTACTTAAAGTCACACACAGGAATACAGATCTGGTGCTGAAAGGGATCTCAGATGCTATGTATTGAGACTGTCTTATTTTACTGATATGGGAACTGAAGCTCAGAGGCCTTAAGTGCATTGTTCAGTGTTACATACATCATCAGTGACAGAGACAGGATTGGAACCCAGGCCTCTTTTGACTCCAAATTCAAGCTCCTTCCATTCTACCACAAAATGGCCCTATTGCCTATCTCCACTTTCTCTTTCTGTGTCCAGGTGAGGAGTGTTGTTATCAAAAAGCAATGCCTAACTTGCTGACTCCAAAGTGAGGAGAAATGGGGAGGAGAACGAAAGAGCAAGGCCATTTATTGGCCAATTTGAGCCAACACTTTCCAAGGAGAGCTTAATCTTCTTCTGTCTCATTTTCTACTTTCCCCTTTCCACAGAGTCTAGTTCTGTTCTGGGCAGGCAGAAAGGGCTCACAAAATGTTTTTTTTCCTACAGAGATCTGACTAAAATCCTAATTAACAAGGAACTGACAACTCAAATATTTTTTTCATCATAGGACACATTTATTTAACATAGCACTGCACTAAGGTAGTCAAAACATTGACAGTAGTCTTTCTTTAGCACAGTCAAATCACTATCAAACAAATTTTTTTAATACTTAATCACATTTCTAGGTGGAAGCAGCATTTGGTGCAAAGAATACAAATAAACACAAATCAATTCTTGGTACTTCTTGATAGGTATGGAAATGAGCTCATAACTGTCCACATTTTCCTTTCATTGGAAAAGAAGTCTATATATTGTGCTATATACATAGTATGTTCCATTCAAAAGCTCACTGTACAGAAGGAATTGCACTTTAAATTTTATACTACAGCATTAAAAATAATTCTAAACTGAGAGTGCTCCACTCTTTAAACATTTCTTCAGAATCTCTTCAGCAATAGCAAATAAAGTCACCAGTATTCAGCATTTGCAAGACATTTTTTAAAGTAACTACAAAATATTTTCAAAACCACAAAGTTCATTTTTTTCTCCATGCAAATAACGACAATAAAAATTATAGTTTGTATGTATTATTATTTTTTCACAGCACGTTTTCCCTCTCCCTCCTCCCTCTCCCATACCCTCCCTTAATTTCCCCTACCCACCCACCCCATATAACTTTGTACTGAATGTACCCTTCCAGGGACCTGAAAGTACAAACCCACCACACACATTTCTAACATCATGTTTTTATAGCACGACTTGGGCCCCAGATTGATTGCTGGATATCCTGTTTCACCCCACAAGTTGAACTGATCATCAAGTTCAGAGTTCAAGTTATGCCTAGATACTGGTCACATCATATCCCCAGTACCACACAGGAAAGCACAATTATTTCAAGATGCTTTTCAGTGGTGGTGGGGTGGGTTTTTCAATGAAGAGAAATGCTCCCTCTCATTGTTCAGCTGAAATAGTATTTGAACATTAATAGCACCATTATATATTATGTGTGTATATTCTGTATGTGTGTATATTCTATAATGTTCACATATAAACATATTTGAACATTATACCCAGCCTTTGTTCTGCAAGCATTCTTAAAGACATGCTTGTCCATTTTACAAAGGCTGCCAAAGACAAATTTTACTACACCACAAAAACACCACAAATGCTATGAAAACTATTTCTTAGCTAAAAAAGATCATTTACAACACCATGTTTTATCCTATATACTTAATAGGGGGAACCATTAATATCTCTTATCTTCCCAACCACTCCAATAAACTTTAAACACCTTACTTTTTAAGGAATATTTGTTTCTTCTGAAATTCAGAATAAAATTTTGGAAGGAGAGAGCTTGTTTAAAAAAAATTCTCCCTTAAACATTATAAAAAACCATTTTTTTTCCTCCTTACAAGTGGTATAGAATCCCATTTAGAATGGTCTGCTTACAGCACAGTTTTCATAAATGAATTGATCCAGTCAGAAAACTAAATGAACTTTTCACAAAGATATAGGTAAGAAATGGCCAAGGGAAGAAATCTTAAATTTGACATCTCAAATCTTAATTTTGAAATATTTGAACAAATGCAATGGTCAGATATGTACTGTGACCTACGTGAATTGCTGAACTAGTTATCCAAAAGTGCCTCATTTCAATGTGTCATATAACAGTGTGGCATGGGATATGGGGAGCATGCTTTGACTTGCAGTTTGATGGTACCAAAATTAGATTTTTACTAATTTAGCATAAGAATTCAAGTTTACAAGAAAAACAAATTTGCACACATAATGAATTGAGGGAATGGGGGGAGGGGAAAACAAAGGAAAGATGTCTTGTACAAGTTGGTTAAAGAAACTCTATATTTTTATGTACATACACATATATATGCATATTTTAAAAACAACTACAATAACAACAGTGTAAGTATTTCTTTTATGGAACTAGAAGATTGAGAGTAAGTTTTTAAAAAGCACACAAAAATTACTTTTTATAATGAAAGCACAGTTATTCAATTAAAAGTTTCCTTTAACCCTATTTCTTAAACAGAATTTACTTTTGGAAAAATAAATATATATTCAAATATCCCTTAACAATGAAATTTTTTAAAGAATGAAAATTAAAAAAACAAAAAATAAAATTTACATCCCACACACCTCCACATATGCATTCATTTTCATTCTCTCTCTCTCTCTCTCTCTCACACAGACACACACATACACACTAATGAAACTCTATCATAAAAGCTTATATTAACACAGAAATACAAGGATCACATTCTAAAAGGTTCAGTGCATTTAGTAGTAGCACTGTCAATTCATCTTTAGCTGACTTTAAAAAAATAACACCTCAGAGCTCAACAGAATATACATTTTCCATTTGTTTTTACATTAAAATAATAATAGAAAAACTTTTTAAAGGAATTAACAATCAAAGAATGACTAATTTCAGGATCATCTAGAACATATAATTTAAAATATTCAAGATGCCAATATGCAGGCAAGAATAATCTTCAAAATTCAGTTTTCTTCCAAAACGTGTAAAACACCCATAATTCCTTGTATGAGGGAACACATACAATTTCCTCTGAGGATTCCACAAGACAATAAAGCCAGCTAAGTTGTTCTTTATAGTGAGTCAAGGTGTCAGTCAAATTGATACAGTTCCCCTGTAAAGTATTTTCCATCATGTTTCAAAATTTTCATTGATCAGTGTGAGAAATGCCCACGTAGAATCTTCTTCTGGACATGTGGAGACTGGAACAGCTGTCAGATCATTAATCACATAATCAAATATTCTCCCTTCTTTGACATACCTCTTAAGTACTGGAATAATATTTCTATGAGAATTCTATGAGAACCTGATAGCACTCTCCTTTAAGATTATCTAAGACATCTGGACATGCTTTACTCATGCATTTCTTACACACATCAATCACGATCTGGTCAGTCTCTACCACAGTGACCATCTTTGCTTCCAATTTGACTATATATACCCCCATCTCCACCACCCAGAATCAACACTTCTTTGTCAGTATAATCTTCCTTCCCGCTGCCCATTATGGCCTGTATATATGCCAAATCACTCTCTGCCAAATTGACATCCCCGGTGAGGATGATATTTTCAAATGGCTTTGAGTGCAGAATTTTAATATTCTGATAAGGTGAATATTGATTATACACAACTTCATCTATGTCATATTATACCAGGCATCCATCAGTTGTGGACCAATACTTATCGAACTTGCCTCCTCGTAAAAGAGCTGGCAATCATTTTAGCATTCTTTTTTTTTTGTTTTGTTTTGTTTTTGCCTTTTGTAGGGCAATTGGGGTTAAGTAAGTTGCCTAAGGTTACACGGCTAGTTTTTTTTGTGTGAGTGTTAAGTATCTGAGGCCAGAACCGAACTCAGGTCCTCCTGACTCCGGGGCCAGCGCTTTACTCACTGTGCAACCTAGCTGCCCCTCATTTTAACATTCTAACACTATCCTGACACAGTTCTTTCATTCTTCTAATTTGTTTAGTAGAACATGAGTGCATATACATAACAATAGGAGTTGGATGGATTCCCATGTAACATTTGGAAGTAGAAGAGATGGATTGGAATCTCTGCCCAAATACTGAATAAAATGATGACAGATACATTTACTCTCAAATTTTGGATACTCTCAGGTTTACAGTTTTTAACTTTTAATTTTATTTTTATATATTTATTTTTTATTTTACTAGCATCCAAAAAGAGAAATCTTTGTCTAATCCCATATGTATAAGGGAGACACTGAATAGGCTTATTGACCAGAGATTAAAACATTTCAGTGAACTGAGGCATCAGTTATGACCACCAGAGGATCTTGAAAGACACTTCTACATTCCTCAGTGCCAATTAATTGGTCAACAATTTACCTGCATGACTGACTTCACAATGGTCAGGTCACATTCAAACTTTTGATACTCATTTCATAAATTTCCTTCAAAATTGAGATAACCAATAGTTTTCTATTGATTTATGCTGAATATTGATCTTGTGACTGGGTAATATCAGTGTTTTACACAATTACCTGGTACATTGAAGGATGAAACCAACTGAGTCATGTCTCCACAGCTAGGAATTCTTATTGTATATTACTCGACTTTTGCTGTCAGGAACAGTTTCATATAGATGATTTGACCTGAATTTCTATTTACAAGGAAAGAAATCATTACTCACTTCTTGTCATAAATTCAGGACCTCATTTAGATTCATTCTTTTTCTCTTAAACAGGAGTAAATTGTCCCACAGGTTAAAAACCAATATAAGTAGACTCTGGAATTTGTCTGACTGTTATATTTGAAGTCATAAAAAAGATATATATATATATAGGTAGAGCTTATTTAGCATCGAAGGCTGTCTTGGAGAGGGGGGAGATGAGGGAGAGACAGTTTAAAACTTCTGGAAATGAATGTTGAAAATTAAAAATTAATTTATATAAAAGAGAAAAGCGACCCACCCAGAAACACCTGGCCATGTAACCTTGAGCAAGTTACTTAACCCCAATTGCTTAGGGGCGGCCTGGTGGCTCAGAGAGTAAGAGTACTGGCTCCAGTGTTGGGATGACCTGGGGATCAAATCTGGGCTCAGATACTCAGCATCACACCCAGAAATAACTGGCCATGTAACCTTGAGCAAGTTACTTAACCCCAATTGCTTAAAAAAAAAAGAAAAGAATATGAAGATTTACATGAACTAATTACGAATTGAAGGAATCAAAACCAGAAAAACAATATGCACAGTGAATGCACAACAGAAAATAAATGGAAAGAATAATTCTGACAAAACAATTGAAAAATGAAAGCTAAGGAATTATTTTTTAAAAAATAAGATTCAATCCCTCAAAGAAGTGATATGAAAATGTATCTCTTCCCACTCTTTTGGTCAAGGTCCATTGCATATAACAACAGATTGCTTAAGGGTATTAATACATTTTGCTAATTTTTTTTAAAAGATAGGAGCCTTAAACTGACCATAAAATGGTGATATGGTCTGATGTTAACATATGCTTTTAAGAAAGCTGCCCTATCCTGTTTGAAAAGGAGATGTCAATGAAACACTGGGCTATGTTCTTCAATGGTAAATAATTTGACAAAAAGCATTCATTATTCACTTACTTTCAGTTCAATAAACATTTATTGATTGGGTACTATGAGTCAAGCACTTTATACCAGTCATGGGGGACTTAATAAGCAGGTAATTGATGTGAAGCACATGAAGGAGATGAGTACATAAGAAAGCTAAAAAGATAGAAAAAAAATTGAAGGGTTTTTAAATCCCCATAGAGAAGTCTTTGATCCCATACTTACAGTAGAGACACTGAATGGGCTTATTGACCAGAGCCCTAAACATTTCAGTGAACTACAACATCACACATGACCACTAGAAGACAGTGAAAGACCATTCTCCGTTCCTCAATGCCACTTAATTAGTCAACAATGTACCTACATGCCTGATTTCACAATTGTAAAGATGAAATAAAACTTTTGATATTTCTTTCCTACATTGCCTTCAAAACTAAGATAACTCATACTTTTCTATTGTTTTACTCTGAATATTGCTCTTGTGATGGGGTAATATCAATGTTTTACACAATTACCTGGTACAATGAAAGGTGAAACCAACTGAGTCACATCTCCCCAGCTAGGAATTCTTATTCTATATCAGACAACCTTTGCTGTCATGAAGTGTTTCATAAGAAATTTTAGTAATGATTACTTGTCATGAATTCCTGTTTACAGGGAAAAAAATCATTACTCACTTCTTGTGATAAGTTCAGGACTTCACTTAGGTCCATTCATTATCTCTTAACCAGGAGTAAATTTTCCACAGGTTAAAAACAAATAAAAGTAGACTCTGGGATTAGTCTCACTGTTATATTGGAAGCTGTAAAAATGATGTATGAATATGTAGAGGCTATTTAGAATCACAGGTTGTACTGGGGAATGAGGAGATGAGGGAGGCAGAGGAAATTTAAAACTTGTGGAAGTGAATGTTGAAAACTAAAAGTAAATTTATAGATACATATATGAAAGACATGAACTAATACAAAGTCAAGGAAGCAAAACCAAGAAAACAATATGCACAATGAATACACAATAGAAAATAAACAAAAAAATTCTACAAAACAATTGAAAATGTAATTATTTTTTTTAACTAAGCTTCAATCCCCCAAAGAAGTGATATAAAATGTACCTCATCCCATTCTTTTGATCAGGGTACATTGCATAAAACATCACATTGCTTCAAGGTATTAATAAACTTTGTTAAAACTTTAAAAAATATATAGCCACCTTAGTTACCAGGAAATGATGGTACTTTCTGAAGTTATTCCATGATGACACATGAAGTATTTTTTGTGGTCCACAACTTCTAAGTAAACTGCAGTTTCCTGCTTGAAAAGGAGATGTCAATGAAAGACTGTGTTATGCTCTTCAGTGGCAATTAACTGTACAAAAAGCATTCATTATGCAACTACTTTAAATTCAAGTCAATAAACATTTACTGATCACCTACTATGTGCCAGGCACTTTGCTCCAGTCCTAGGGGACTTGATAAGCATGAAATTTCTGTAAAGCACATGAAGGAGAAGAGTATAAAGAAATAATAATAAGGTAGGATATAACTAAAATGTGAAGGAGATTTCTGAGGGCAGAGTCAAGATGGCAAAGTAGAAACAGGAATCCCATGCACCTCCGGCTCCTACCACCTCCAACTCATGTAAAAGGGGACGCTGAACAAACTTTGGAGCTACAGAACCCACAAAATGACACAGAGAAGCTAACCTCCTGCTGAGGACAGCCAGGAAGGCTGGCAGGAATCGGCCAGTGCAGCGCTCTGGGAGCCAAGCGCAGCCCCACGATGAGCCCCACAGCATGCCTGACCACACGCTGGCTGGAGGGACTCCAGATCACCAGCAGCTTGGCGGTCCAGAATTATCAACACATAGATGCTAAGGACAAAGTGAGAGGTCAAGGCAGTGTGGACTTTGGGACCCAGGAGTTGGGAATGCCTCGGCTTTTGCCCCAGGGGCGAGAAGCCACTGAGGGCTCTGGCTCAGCTACTGCCACATGGAAGCTTCAGCTCCTGGCCTGCAGAGTGTAGGGGTACCAAGCGAACATTCTGAGGAGTAATAACTCTTGCTTTAACCTGCTTGGATTTGGATTTCAATCTAGGGTGGAGGTCCTGGGGTGTGACTAGCTTGCCAGAGAATGTAGAGGCTTCAGAGAAGGCACCCAACTAATATCTCCAGCAGCTGAGAACACCCCAGTGTTTGGAGTGAAGCTCCCCCATCTGGTGGCAGAGTCCTACTGTGGCAAAAAGCCCAGTCCAGTGACTGAGTGGTGACATGACCAGGCAAAGGAATCAAAGCAAACAGAAAAATCCAACATTAGACTCCTATTTTGGGGACAAAAAGGATCAAAGCATGGCACAGGATGAACAGTGAAGTCAGAACTCCTGCACCAAAAGCTTCCAAGGAAAATACGAGCTGGTTACAGGCCATAGGGGACTTTAAGAAGCAGATAAGAGAAGTGGAGGAAAAATTAGGAAGAGAAATGAGAATGATGCAAGAAAATTATGAAATTAGAGTCAACAGCCTGACTGAGGAAAATAACACCTTAAAAAACAGACTAACTCAAATGGAAAGAGAGGCTCAAAAAGGCAATGAAGAGAAGAATGCCTTAAAAACCTTTTCCGGTCGGCAGCAGCCATCAGGCAGCCTAGGCGCAAGCCAGGATGGGGACCTACAAGTACATCCAGGAGCTGTGGAGGAAGAAGTAGTTGGATGTCATGTGGTTCCTGCTGCGTGTGCGCTGCTGGCAGTACCGGCAGCTGGCGGCACTGCACCGCGTGCCCCGGGCCCACCCGTCCCGACAAAGTCGGGCAGCTGGGCTACAAGGCCAAGCAAGGTTATGCCATCTACTGAATTCGTGTCCGCCACGAAAGCGCCTGGTCCCCAAGGGTGCCACCTACGGCAGACCTGTGCATCACAGGGTCAATCAGCTAAAGTTTGCCAGGAGCCTCCAGTCTGTGGCAGAAGAATGTGCTGGCCACCACTGTGGGGCCCTAAGAGTCTTGAACTCCTACTGGGTGGGTGAAGATTCAACCTACAAATTATTTGAGGTTTTTTTTTTTATTGACCCATTCCATAAAGCTATCAGACGAAACCCCGAAACTCAATGGATCACCAAGCCAGTGCACAAACACAGAGAGATGCGAGGGCTTACCTAAGCTGGCCGGAAGACCTGGGGTCCTAAAAAGGGTCACAAATTCCACCATACCATTGGAGGATCTCGTCATGCTGCTTGGAAAAGGTGCAATACTCTCCAACTGCATCGATACCACTAATTGGTGCACATTAGTTTGTAAACTTAAATGTTTAATAAAAAACATTTATGACAAAAAAAAGAATGCCTTAAAAAGCCAAATTTGCCAGATGGTAAAAGAAACTCAAAAGCTCACTGAGGAGAATCATTCCTTCAGAATTAGATTGGAGCAAATGGAAGCTAATGACTTCAAGATGCTGTTAAACAGATCCAAACAAATGAAAGAATAGAAGGCAATGTGAAATATCTCTTGGGAAAAACCACTGACCTGGAAAATAGATCCAGGAGAGATACTTTAAAAATTACTAGACTACCTGAAAGCCATGATCAAAGAAAGAACCTAAAAAACATCTTCCAAGAAATTCTCAAGGAAAACTGCCCTGATGTCTTAGAACCAGAGGGAAAAATAGAGGTTGAAAGAATCCACCAATAACTGGCCGTGTAACCTTGAGCAAGTTACTTAACCCTGATTGAAGAAAGAAAGAAAGAAAGAAAGAAAGAAAGAAAGAAAGAAAGAAAGAAAGAAAGAAAGAAAGAAAGAAAGAAAGAAAGAAAGAAAGAAAGAAAGAAAGAAAGAAAGAATCCACCGATCACCTGTTGAAAAAGATTCCAAAAAGAAAACTCCTAGGAACATTATAGCCAGGTTCCAAAATTCCCAGATGAAGGAGAGAATATTACAAGCAGCCAGGAAGAAACAATTTGAATATTGTGGAAACACAATCAGCATAACTCAGGATCTAGCAGCTTCTACACTGAGGGATCAAAGGGCTTGGAATATGATATTCTGGAGGTCAAAGGAGTTGGTATTAGTACCAAGAATCACCTACCCAGCAAAACTAAGTATCATGTTTCAGGGGAAAATATGGTCATTCTGTAGAATAGAGGACTTTCAAGCATTCTTGATGAAAAAAAAAACAGAGTTGAATAGAAAATTGACATTCAGATACAAGAAACAAGAGAAGCTCGAGAAGGTAAACAGGGATAACAAATCATAAGGAATTTATCAAAGTTGAACGATTAACATTCCTACATGGAAAAACAATAATTGTAACTGATGAAACTTTCCTCAGTATGGAACAGTTGAAAGGTATATATATATCAGAGGGGTATACGGGAATATGAATACATATGTGAATGTGTGTATATATTTTTACACATATACATAGATAGAGGGCACAGGACCAATTTAATAGGAAGGGATGATACTTAAAAGGTGAAATTAAGAGGTGAGAAAGGAATATAATGAGAGGAGATGGGGAGAGACAGAATGGGGTAAACTATGTCATACAGAAGAGGCAAGGAGAAATGGTTACAGAGGAGGGGAAGAATAGGAAGGCAAAAGGGAATGGGTCAACATTATATTCATAGAATTTGGCTCAGGGAGGGAATTACATACACACTAAATAGGGTATCTCACCCTACAAAGAGAGTAGAGGGAAAGGGAATGAGAGGGGGGATGATGTAATGGAAGGCAGGCTGGGGGGGAAGGGAAGTTGTAAGTACCCACTTTTGAAAAGAGCCAGGATCAAAGTATAGAATAGAACAAGTGGAAGGTGGGATAGAAGGGAGGGAATTATAGTCAGTCTTTTACAATATATCTACTGTGGTAATGTTCTGCATTAGCTACACATTTACAACCTATACTGAATTGCTTATCTTCCCAGTAAGGGTGGGTGACAAGGGAGGAAGGTGATGAATCTGGAATTCAAAGTTTTAAAATCAAATGTTTAAACATATACATATATATATATATATACTATTATTAATACTATTTTACATGTAATTGGGAAATAAGATATACAGGCACTGGGGCATAGAGATCCACCATGCCCTACTGGAAAAGTCGAAGGGGGTATGGGAGAAGATATGGGAGAGAGCAGATTGGAGGAGGGGATGTCCTGTGGGACTGCTACTTTGGGGCAGTGGGTAGGGGAAAAACGGGGAGAAAATTTGTAACTCAAATTCTGGCAGAAATGATGTAAATCAGAAGTTTATAAAGCATTTGAAAAATGAAAAAAAAAACAAAATAAAATAATATTTAAAAATGTGAAGGTTTTAAATGCCCCCAAAAAGAAGTCTTTGTTTGATTCCATACCTACAGTGGAGCCACCAAATCGCTTTATTGATCAGAGCCCTAAACATTTCAGTGAATTGCAACATTGCTTATGACCATCAGAGGGCAGTGAAAGATTGTTCTATGTTCCTCAATGTCACTTAGTCGATTACAAATTTACCAGCATGCCTGATTTCACAATGGTCAGGCTGCACTCCAACTTTTGATAATTCTTTCCTGAATTTCCTTCAAAACTAAGATAACTCATACTTTTCCATTTATTTACTCTGAGTTTTGCTCTTGGTTAATGTCAATGTTTTACACAATTACCTGGTGCACTGAAGGGTCCAAACAACTGAGTCTCTCCACCTCAATTCTTATCTTATGTCAGACGACCTTGGCTGTCATGAAGTTTCATAGTTAAATTTGATATGGATGATTTGACCTAAATTACATAAGAACAAGGAAAGAAAAGGACAACAGTAACCTATGTGAAAAAGTTCAAATTCTGGTCATATAATTTTTAATTAAAAATGGAATTTGAGTCCTCCAGAGTTTATAACTTAAGACAGATTAGTAACAAATGCAAATATTTCCTCTTAGCTCAATCAGGGACCTTACTAAATGAAAATGAATTTAGGATAAATCAAGCGAGGTTCAACAATCTTGAAGACACTTGCCTTAGGATCAGACAATGTGGTTACCAGAAGCAAAGGGAGTACAACTTCCCAAGGCAGTGTTCATGGGAGACCCAGCTGCAAAAGATCAACCTGGTATACACTACTTTTCATACCTTTACATGGGCTGGTCTATGAAGTCTGGGGGGAAGGTGGTTTCCACACATCATTATCATCCTTTGTGGTTTCCATGAATGTAAGGATAAAAATTATCTGACCTACAATAAGAGAGACTGAGGCAGAGTTCTGAGCCAATGGCACTTTAGTAAAGGGTTTATTGTCTCCTCTCATGAAGTGGACCTCAGATGTTCCTCACCATCTTCCTCAAGAAAAGACAGTCAAGAGGGGTGGAGTCAAGATGAAGGAGTAAAAAGAGGACTTCCGTGAGACTCCAGCTTCCACCTCCTCCAATTCATGGAAAAGGTGACTCTGAACAAACTCTGGAGCTACAGAACCCAGAAAATGAAAGAGAGAAGCTAACTTCCCATTGAGGACAGCCCAGCAGGCCAGCAGGAAGGGGTGAGCTCAGCACTCTGGGAACTGAGCCCAGGCCCGCATGAGCTAAAGGTTTTAGCTTCAAGGCAGCCTGAGAAGCTGCCAGCTGGAGGGACTTCAGATCACCAGCAGCTGTGGCAGTTTCCAGAATTATCAACCCATAGATGCCAAAGACAAAGTGGGATGTCAGTGTAGACTTTACAGGAACAGGGAATTCAGGAGTGCGATCTGGCCTTTGCTCCCTGGAGGGAGAAGCAGCTGTGGCTCCGAGGCCCATGTCTCTTCAGAGCTCCTGGCCTGCAGATTGTAGGAGGACCAAGCACCCAGTCTGAGGGGTAATTGCTTTTGCTCTAACCTGCTTGGATCTGGATCCCTGTCTAGGGTGGAGGTCCTGGGATGCATGATGAGTTTGATAGAGCCAGTGGAGGCTTCAGAGAGGGCACCCAACTAATATCTCCAGCAGCTGGGAAAATCCCAGCAATTTGGGATAAAGCTCCCCTTTCTGGTAGGAGAGTCCTACTGTGGCAAAAGGCTCAAAAGTCAAGTAGTTGTGTGGCAAAATGACCAAGCAAAGGAAGCAATACAAACAGAGCAATCCAACATTAGACTCCTATTTTGGGGACAAAAAGTTTCAAAGCATGGAGCTGGAGGAAGACAGCAAGGTCAGAAATCCTGCACCAAAAGCTTCCAAGAAAAATATGAGCTGGTTACAGGTCATAGAAGAGCTTAAAAAGAATTTTGAAAATCAAATGAGAGAAGTAGAGGAAAAATTGGGAAAATAAATAGAACACTGCAAGAAAATTATGAAATGAGAGTCAACAACTGATTGAAGAAAATAACACCTTAAAAAATCGAATAAGTCAGATGGCAAAAGAGGTTCAAAAAGTCAATGAGGAGAAGAATGCCTTAAAAAGCCAAATTTACCAGTTGGAAAAAGAATTTAAAAAGCTCACTGAAGAGAATCATTCCTTCAGAATTAGATTGGAGCAAATGGAAGCTAGTGACTTTATGAGAAATCAAGATACTATTAAACAGATACAAACAAATGTAAAAATAGAAAGCAATGTGAAATATTTCATTGGAAAAGTCACTAACCTGGAAAATAGATCCAGGAGTGATAATTTATAATAATTTTAATAATAATTCAGGACTACCTGAAAGTCATAATAAAAAAAAACTAGAAATCATCTTTCAAGAAATTCTCAAAGAAAAATTGCCCTGATATTTTAGAACCAGAAGACAAAATAGAAATTAATAGAATCCACCAATCACCTCCTGAAAAAAAGATCCCAAAAAGAAAACTCCTAGGAATAATATAGTCAGGTTCCAGAGTTCCCAGATCAAGGAGAAAATATTACAAGCAGCCAGAAAGAAACAATTTGAATACTGTGGAAACACAATCAGGATAACACAGGATCTGGCAGTTGCTACACTGAGGGGTTGAAGGGAGTGGAATATGATATTCTGGAGGTCAAAAGAGATGGGATTAAAACCAAGAATCACCTACCCAACAAAACTGAGTGTCATGTTTCAGGGGAAAATATAGTCATTCAGTGGAATAGAGGACTTTCAAGCATTCTTGATGAAAAAACCAGAATTGAATAGAAAATTTGACATTCAGATACAAGAAGCGAGAGAAGCATGAGAACATAAACAGGGGAAAGAAATCATAAAGAACTTATCAAAGTTGAACTATTTTTATTCCTACATGGAAAAATGATAATTGTAACTTATGAAACTTTTGACAGTATGAGAATAGTTGAAGGGAGTAGAAATGTGTGTATACATACATATATATGTCTATATAGGAGGGTATATGAGAGGATGAGTACATATGTGAGTGTGTGTATATATGTGTACAGGTATACATAGAAAGAGGGCATAAGACCAATTGAATAGGAAGGGATGGTACTTAAAAGGTAAAATTAAGAGGTGAGAGAGGAATATAATGAGAGGAGATGGGGAGAGAAAGAATGGGGTAAATTATCTCATATAGGAGAGATAAGGGAAAACTGTTACAATGGAGGGGAAGAACAGGAAGGCAAAAGGGAATGAGTCAACTTTATTCTCATTGAATTTGGCTTAGGGAGCGAATGACATACACACTAAATAAGGTATCTCACCCTACAGGAGAGTAGGGGGAATGATGGAGGGGAGGGAAGATTGAGGGATAAGAAGTTGGGAGCACTCACTTTTGAAAAGGGAAAGGGTCAAAGTAGAGAATAGAACAAGTTGGGAGTGGAATAGGATGGAGGGAAATATTTTTTGCTTAGTTACACATGTATAACCTTTATTGAATTGCTTATCTTTCCAGTAAGTGTGGGTGACAAGGGAGGAAGGGAAAGAATCTGGAATTCAAAGTTTTAAAATCAAATGTTTAAATATATATATATATATATAATTACTATTACTTTACATGAAACTGGGAAATAAGATATACAGGCACTGGGGCATAGGGATCCACCATGCCTTACTGGAAAGTCGGAGGAGGGATGGGGGAATATATGGGAGAGAGCAGATTGGGGGAGGGGATATTCAGTGGGATTGCTATTTTGGGGTGGTGTGTAGGGGAAAAATGGGGAGAAAATTTGTAACTCAAAATCTTGTGGAAACGAATCGTGTAAACTATAAAATAAAAAAAGAGAGAAACAAATACATGTAGCCAAGCAAAACAGATTCCCACATTGGCCATGTCCAAAAAAAATGTCTCCATCTGTATTGTGAACCCATGACCTCTGTATCAGGAAGTGGGCAGCATGTTTCACCATGTGACTGATGGATGGTTGACACTGAGGTGCTGAAGAGCAACCAGGTGATCAAGAAAGGAAGGAAACTAGAAACCAAGATAAATGAGGGAACTGGGAATGGTTGATCCAGAGAAAGGGAGGGTGAGGTGTAAGGATGGAGAGAAGATCAGGGGTTAGATGGTAAATATTTAACAACCAGCTCTCATATCTACATACACACACATACATATACAACATGTTTTTAAGTTTAATCTGCATTATTAACATTTTGTAAACATTTTCTTAAACCTGGAAATTTAAAAAAAAGAAACAATAATTCAATCTCTGATTTGTAGCATTTACCACAAGCTCTTGAACCAGTAGAAGCTAGTTCCAGTACACTCCTGGGACAAGGAAGGGACATCAAAGCACTGTGTTAGAAAGGTTAGAAGAAAATGGATTAGAAAGATTTTGCTTGGCCCCAGGGGAACAGAACTAATATAGAAAGGATAAAGTTTGAAAGATTTTAACTCCACATTGAATATAAATTTCCTAACCAAAAAAAAAGAAAAGGCAGTCAGTGGGGCAGCTAGGTGGTGCAGTGAATAGAGCACTGGCCCTGGAATCAGGAGGACCTGTGTTCAAATCCAGCCTCAGACACTTAACACAAAAAACTAGCCATGTGACTTTGGGTAAGTCACTTAACCCCAATTGCCCTACCTGCCCTCGTCCAAAAAAAAAGAAAGAAAAAGCAGTCAGTGCATTGACCATACATGGATCTGGGTGGTAATCCTGAGTAGTACTCTCAGGACGAAGAGGAACACTAGTACACTGAAGTTTGTGGCTGCAGGGGGTTGGTATCCTGCTCACAGGACAAGGATGGAAAAAAAGGTGCTTGTGGTCTCTCAGGGACCAGAGCATAGACCAGGAGAGTAGTAAACACACCTCTCTTTACATCATACAACTATGGAAGAACTAAATGGTTATGGACACTCAGGACTAGCTCTAAAAAGAGCTGCGCAAAAGACACCAAACTTGGGACAGTACCCCTTCCACTCTAAATAGCAGAACTCAAATTTAGCATGTAGTTAAAAATCAAAAAATGGGCTGGGTAAATGAACAAAGAAGAAATTGGGAACCTGACCATAGAAACTTATTATGGTGACAGGGAAGATACAAACAATCACAGAAGAAGACAACAAGGTCAAAACTGGGAAAGAAATGACAGTGATGAAAGAAAATCAGAAAAAAACAGTCAACACCTTGGTAAAGGAAGCATGAAAAATAGTGATGAAAATTACAAAGGAGTTAGGATAACAAACAAGAAACAACTAACTACCCAGCAAAACCCAGTATAATCCTGGGGGGGCGGGGGGGCATGGACATTTAAAGAGGTAGAGGACTTTCAAACATTCTTGATGAAAAGACCAGAGCTGAATAGGAAATTTGATTTTCAAATACAAGACTCAATAGAAGCATCAAAAGGTACACAAGAAAGGGAAATCATAAGGGACTTAATAAGCTTAAACTGTTTACATTGCTTCATGGGAACATGATATTTGTAACTTATAAGACCTTTCTCATTATTGGGGTAGTTAGAAGGAATATGTATAAACAGAGGGCATAGGTGTGAGTTGAATTTTAAGGGACCCACAGAGGAAGGGTAAAAGGCTTGAAAAGAATATACCATGCTTCAACTGAAATAAAAAAAAGGAGTCATAGCAATCATGACCTTGGACAAAGCAAAAGGAAAAATAAATTTGATTAAAAGATACAAAGAAGGAAAGTACATCTTCCTAAAATGTACCTTATGCAATGAATTAATATCAGTACTAACATACATGCACCAAATATTATAGCATCCATATTTCCAAAGAAGTTAAATGAGTTACAGGAGGAATTCAACAGCAAAATTTCCCTAGTATGGGACCTCCAATTTCCCCTCAGAAAACTAGATAAATGTAACCTCAAGTTTAATAAGAAAAAAAAGTAAAGAGTTATTTGGAATTTTACCTCTGAAGGAAGCTGAATGGGGATAGAAAAGAATACATTTTTTCTTAGCAATTCATGGAACATACAGAAAATCTTACCATGTATTAGGGCATAAAAATATCACAATCTAATGCAGAAAGGCAAAAATATTAAATACATCCTTTTGGGAACATGATGCAATAAAAATTTTATTTATGAAGTGGTCAGGGAGTCAAAGAACCAATCATAGAAATTATCAATAATTTCATCTAAGAGAATGACAACAGTGAGTCAAGGGACAAAACTTTGTACTTGTACTTGACAAAGAAGTACTTAGAGGAAAGTTTAAATCTCAAACTCTTAATTGAGCAAGCAATTAGAAAAGGTTCAAAAATTTAAAATCCCCAATTAAACAAGAAAATTAAAATCTTGAAAAATTCAAAGGAGATTAAAAAGGTAAAAGTTAATGAATAAGTAAATAATAAATCAAACTAAGTTCTAGCTTTATTGAAAAAATGCAATAAAAAGATAAACTTGATTCCTTGGAATTAAATAAACTAAATGACCAATGACAAAAATGAAAAAGGTGAATTGCAAAGAAATTAAAGCAATAATTAGAAACTATTTTGTCCAAGCATATGTCAATATATCTGATGATCTAAGTGAAATGGATGAACATTTAGAAAAAATATAAGTTGTCCCTATTAAGAGATGAGAAAATAGAATATATGACACCATTTTAGAAAAAAAAATTAAACAAGCCATCAATGAACTCCCTAAGACAAAATCCCTAGGGTGAAATGGATTCACAAGAGAATACTAACCAACATTTAAAGAACTATTAATTCCAAAACCTTTGGGGAAAACAGGCAAAGGAGGAGTTCTGCCAAATTACTTTTCTAACACAAATATGATGCTGATACCTAAACCAGGAAGAGTAAAAAGAGAGTAAGAAAACTGTAGACCAATTTCCCTAATGAATATTGATGTGAAAATTTTAAATAAAGTATTAGTAAGGAGATAACAGCAACAAATCACTAGGATCATAGTCTGTGACCAGGTTGTACTTATACTAAGAATGCAAGACTGATTCAATATTAGGAAAACTATCAGCATAAGTGACCCTATAAACAAAAAAAGTAAAACAAACCTTATGATTTTCTCAAGAGATGCAGAAAAAGCCTTTGATAAAATATACCCCTATTCCTAGGAATAGTGTTTTTACTAGAGAACACAGAAATAAATGGAGCTTTCCTTAAAACAAGTAGTATGTCTCTAAAACCATCAGCACACATTCTCTGTCATGGGAATAAGCTAGAAGCCTTGCCAAAAAGTTCAAGGATGTAACAAGAATGCCTGTTATCATCATTATGATTCAATATTTACCAGTAATATTAGCTCTAGCAATAAGAGAAGAAAAAAAACTTGAAGAAATTAGCATAGGCAATGAGGAATCAAAAGTTATCACTCTTTGCAGATGTTATGATGCAATACTTAGAGAATCTCAGAGTCACCTAACAACTACTTGAAATCGTGAATAACTTTAGCACAGTTGCAAGGTACAAAATAAACCAACACATATCATTAGCATTTCAATATATAACCAACAAAGTCTAGCAGCAAGAGATAGAAAGAGAAATTCTATTTAAATAACTTTTAGGCAATAAAAAATAATCGGGGGTCCACCTGCCAAGGAACTATATGAACACAATTACAAAACACTTTTCATATGGATAAAGTGATCTCCAAACCATTGGAAAAATATTGGTTAATCATAGACAGGCTAGCCTAATTTAATAAAGATTCTGTCTAATTTCCTTTACTTGTTCAGTGCTATATCAAACTACCGAAAAAAATTATTCCATAAAGCTAGAAAAAAAGTTATAACAAAATTCATCTAGAAGAATGAAAGGTCAAGGCTATCGAGGTAATTAATGAAAATATGTGTGAAGGAAAGTGGTATGGCCATACCATATGTCAGACTGTACTAAAAGTAGTGATTATAAAAACTTTCTGGCAATGGTTAAGAAACAGAGTGGGATGAATATACACAAGACACAGCAGTAAATGATTATAATTTAGCATTTGATAAACCAAAAGATCTCTGCTTTTTTTAAAAGAACTCAAAATTCACAAAAACTGATGGGAAAAAAATGGAAAACAGCATGACAGAAACTAGGTACAGACCAACATGTTACATCATATACACAAAGGAATAAAAATTTGGTTGCCATAAGCATTGCAAGATATCTTGGAGCTTGGGTACTAGATTTTTTTTCCTCTCTTTCTCATTTATTGTATCATTTTTAAAAATAGGGCAGTTAACTCATCTGTCCCATCTAGTTTCACTTATGATTTCTTGAAATTTAGCTCTTAAAAAACAGACTTTGATGAAGCCCATTGGGATTCCAATGGAGCTATTTATTTGACTGGCTTGAGTTCAAATCAAGCTCTCAGTGACTCTCTACTAATAGATCCTGGCCTAAGCCTCACTTTCTCATTGTTTGGGTTTTGATAGCTTAGAGTGAGTGCAAATAACAGTTGTTTCTCCTGTGTACAGAAACACTGAAGGTCTTCCCCTCTGAGATTGATTTCTTTTTAAGTAGGCAAACTAGGACATATTTTGCCTCATATTTACTCATTTCTTACTTACATTAAATTTCTTTAATTACTGAATGGGTGTCACCCTCAGACAAACTAAGACGTTTGAAAGACCTTAGCTTAAAAAGCCCGGGTCTCCCACTGCACCTGAGGCATCTTCAGTCATCCTGACCTATGTCTGGCAACAGGACTCAGATGACTCTCAGGGAGAGAGTGAGGCTCATAATTTTTCACAACCCTGCCTACCTTAAATCAAATTCACTTTCAAGGCAGTACATGTCACTGATCTACTGATGTCACTGATCTACTTTCCAAATAAAGGTTAAATGACACAACAACTAAAACAACAAGAATATAGTAAGATCAAAATGGGTAGAAGAATTAGACATAAAGGGTGATACCATAAGCAAATTAGGAGAGCAAGGAATACTTTTTACCTGTCAGATCTATGAAGAAGGGAAGATTTCTTGGCCAAACAAGAGATAGAGAACATTACAAGATATAAGTAGACAATTTTAATTGCATTAAATTGAAAAGGTTTTGTACAAATAAAACCAATGCAACCAACATTAGAAAGAAAATAGAAAGCTGGAAACAAATTTTATTAGCATTTTTGATAAAGGCCTTCTTACACATATAGAGAACTGCATCAAATTTCTGAGAATACAAGTTATTTTCCAATTGATAAATGACCAAAGGATAAGGGCAAGAAATTTTCAGATGAAGAAACCGATTCTATCTCTAGTCATAGGGAAAAACATTGTTCTAAATCAGTTAGTTGGAGAAATGTAAATTAAAATAACTGAAGTTCCACCTCACACCTCTCAGATTACATAATATAACAGAAAAAGAAAATGATAAATGGAGGGGAGGTGGAAAAATTGGAACACCAATGCATTGTCGGTGCAGTTGTGGACTGATCCAATCACTCTGGAGAACAATTTATGATATGCCCCAAAGGGCTATAAAAATGTGTATACCCACTGATACAGCAATACCACTTCTATATCTATACCTTATATATCAGAGAAACATGCTGCAATGATTTTTTCCCATTTATTGGGTTTTTTTCTAGCTTTCGCTGCATGAATTTAGTGTTTTTTTAAGTTTGAATTACTTTAAATGTATGAAATTTAAATGATCATTTATGACTCCTGGGATCCTCTCTATCTCTTCTTCATTCCTGAACTATTCCACTCTAGATAAGAAAGGAAACTTCTCAGTTCTGGAATTTGTCTATAATACGTCCCTTAATGTCATGTATTTATTTGGAGCATATCTTGGTTTATGTTGTGAGATGTTGGTCTATACCTAATTTCTGCCATGCTGCTTTTCATGGTTCTCAGAAGCTTTTGACAAAAAGTAAATCCTTATCCCCAGTTGTTATGGTCTTTGGATTTATGGAACACCAAACAAACTACAAAGTTCACTGACTTCTCAGACTATATGCATAGATGGCCTCTCCTTTAACACAAACTGTAGCATCAAATGGTCACTTCCTGCCAGCACTCCCATCATTTCCACTCCAAGAGCCGGTTCCTTCCTATTGCTGAGAATCTGATCAAGAGAAGTCAGTGGAACTCATGTTAGGCACTCACCATGTGCCAGGCACATCCCTAAGAAAGTTCTGGAGATACAAAGAAAAGAAAGCTCAGTCTAGTGGGGAAGATACAAACATACAAACAAAAAAGCTATGGACAGAATCAAGGGGAAGTATGAAGCAGTGGGAAGAGGCCAGAATTGTGTGTGGGGGGACAAGGAAAGGCTTCCTATTGAAGGTAGAATGTTATCTGGGATGTAAAGGATGTCAGGAAAGCCAGAAAGTAGACATGAAGAGTGAAAGTATTCCAGTTATGGGGGACAGTCAGAGTCAAGGAATAATGCCCTTTTCCCATTGTTGGCTCCTGCACTTCATGAAATATTAAAAGATTCCTAGTGCAATTCAAGAAGTGATTAGCTAGGAGGCTGAGGACAGGAAGTACTAGGCCAAACTCTATCATCACTGCCCTCCACATAACTTTAAAATAATGAATCAGCATCAAATTCTCCAGTGGCAGAGCCAGCAAAAGTTCAGGTTGAGACATTCTTCCAAGTTCATGACAACTTGGGAGGTTGGAAGGACAGATACTTAACACAGGGGTGGAGGCTGGCCCACAGCCCATATGGATTAAACAAAAGTGGTGGGACTAGGTGATGAAGTGAAAACAATACTATTTAAATAAATTAGTATTAATTGCTCGGATTTAGTTTTAATTCAATGTAAGATTAAGCTCCCTTCTTTAGGAAAAACTAGCCCTAACAGCTAAGCCAAACAGAGATATTCTCTTAAGACTAGGTTACATAGAGATTTACTGAATAGACAGAAGGATAACACTTTATCATTAAGTAGGAGATAATTTAGAGTAAGCCAAATATCATTGTAGGACTAAAATTATGCTGGGGTTATAAGAATCTTTTAAAAGGCTAAGCTCCCCCTTTTCTGGCAGTTGGATAAAGGGTGGTTGACTAAAGTTAAGTTCTCTAGACTTAGTAGATAAACTCCCTTATTTTTATTCAACTAGATGTTAAGTATAAGTTCAGTAGCATAATCATCTAAGGCTGGGTTTCCCTTTCTGAAAACTGGAGGAGTCCTGGGGAGGGACTACTGACTCCAAACCACAAGTTACTCTTTCCCAGTCTTAGATCAAAAAACAGGTCCCTTAAAAGAATGCCTTTGCAACAAAAAGAGAGAGAGAAGGAACTATCCATTTTGGGCAGCTAGATGGTGCAGTGAATAGAGCACTGGCCCTGGAGTCAGGAGGTCCTGAGTTCAAATTCAGACTCAGACACAACACAAAAACTAGCCGTGTGACCTTGGGCAAGCCACTTAACCCCAATTGCCTTCCAAAAAGCAAAAAAAAAATTTAAAAAAGAATGCCTTTGTTTACAAAATGTTTCAGCTGTGGGGCCAGGATATCTGGGTTAATCTGTCTTTGACAGCTAAATATTACCATTAGTACAAATTTGAGTTAAGAAAGCCTGGGAGAAGTAAACCGGTCAGATGACAGGCCTTGTCCAACTGAATTATGTTCAAAACAATTTCCTAATATTTCTGTAATTTTTAATTCTTCTTTTCTGTTGTAGAAATAAGCTCAGAAACCCCTACTTTGTCACTAATTACTGAGGAATTAGGTGACCTGACTTAAGGGGAACCTGTCAACCATTACTACTAAAGCATTATTTATTTACTTGGAAACTTTGTACCTCAGCATTATATTCTATTTCAGATAATTAATTTTAATAGTCAAAAACTGCAGCAGCTTTGGGACACATCAAGCAAGAAACAAGAAGGGAACCTAGTAATTGCTCAGAGATTATGGAGAACCCTGTGCTAGCACTAGCTGCAAGTTTTGAAGATGTTTGGACACTCTATTGCCTATATAGACTTCTGGGTCAGAGATCAAGAGCAGAGACCAATTTCTGGCAAGAGGGCATAGGGACCCTGAGGAGCAGAATCAGTTTCAGACACAATGGATCAGGGACCCCGGGAAACACTATCACTTGCATTCAGAACTGAACAAGGCCTTGAGGGGACAGTCTCACTCCTAGTCAAAAGGGAGCAGAGAGTCTGAGGAGCGGTATGGATTGCAGTCTCAAGGGATCAGGGATTTTTGCTGGCTAAGTACCAGAACACAGATCAAGAAAACAGTGAATAAACTTTCCCCAAATCACACCACTTTGAAGCCACTGAAAACTTTAAAACCCCCAGAACTAGCTCTGCAAATAGCTATGAAAAATGTGAAAAATGTGAAAAGGCCTGAAACGTCAGACAATTCCCCACCTCTCACCCCGTCCCAGCACAAATGTAGATTTTAACTAAAATACAAAAGGCAAGGGTAGCAATCAGCATCTCAGACCAAGCAAATGCTGAAACAGACCTAAGTCAAAGACATAAACAAGGAAACTATCTTGCTAAAATGAACCACAGACAATAATGTAATATCAGTACTAACTAAATATGCACCAAATGCCAGAGCATCCAGCTTCTTAAAGGAAAAGTGAAATGACTTACAGAAGGAAAGAGATAGTAAAAAAATACTAATATGTGAACCTAACTTTCCCCTCTCAGAATTAGGCAAATCTATACATAAAATAAATTCTAAAAATAATAAGAAGAAAAGATTAGAAAAATTAGATATGATAAAACTCTAGAGAAAACTTAGTGGAAATAGAAAGCAATATGACTTTTTTCCCAATTGTATATGGCACCTTCACAAAAAAGGGAACATATATTATTGAATAAAAACATCATAAACAAAGGGAGAAAACAGAAATACTAAATACAGCTTTTACAGACAACAATGCAATATAAATTACAGTGATGTGGAAGCATAGATAAAAAAATAATAGAAAACTAAATAATATAATCCTAAAAATGTGTGGATCAAAGAACAAATTATAGAATCAATCAATAATTTAATTAAATAGAATTACAACAATGAAGCAACATACCAAAATTTGGAGGATGCAGCCAAAGCAGTACTTAGGGGAAATTTTATATGTCTCAATGCTGACATGAATAAAATAGAAGAAGGGGCAGATAGGTGGCACAGTGAATAGAGAGCACTGTCCCTGGAGGCAGAAGGACCTGAGTTCAAATATGACCTCAGACACTTAACACTTACTAGCCATGCAACCTTGGCCAAGTCACTTAACCCCAACTGCCCTGCCTCCGCCCCCCAAAAAAGCAATAAACAAACAAACAAACAAATAAATAAATACATGAATAAATAAATGAATAAATGAATGAATGAATGAATAAATAAATAGAGGAAGAGGAAATCAATGAATTGGGCATGAAAATTTAAAAAGTAGGAAAAGAACAAATGAAAACTCTCCAATTAAACATTAAAATGAAAATCCCTAAATCAAAGGTGAGATTAAGAAAGTTTTTTAAAAATCCAACTAATAAATAAAAGAGAAGTAGTTTCAGGAAAATATTAATGAAATAAAAACCATTGGTTAATTAGATTAAAAAGAAGAAAACCAAGTTAACAGTTTCAAAAATAGAAACAAGAATGAATAACCAATAAAGATGAAATTAAAGCAATGAGTAGAAGGTATTTTGCTCAGACATATGACAGGAAAACTGACCATCTACATTATTTAAGTGTAAAAGGGAAATCAGCAGCAAATTAGAGGAGCAAGGGGGAGATTACTTTTCCCATATATGGATAGGCAGGAGATCATGGCAGAACAAGTGATGCAGAGGATCACAGAAAATAAAATGGCTGATTATGCTTCTATATGTTTTGTAGAGAACTTTCAGGAGCTCCCTGGCTCCACTAATAAAATGTTCCCCTCCCCTATACTATTACCTGAATTACAGGGCAGATAAGCAGGAAAATTATAACCTTGTTTCAATGGAGAGAACTTTGGGGGTCCTTCGACCCCACTAAAGGAATGTTCCCTTGCCCTATACAATTATCTGCAAGGTTACAGGACAAATAAGCAAGAAGGCGTGTAATCTTTTTTTGTTTATGCTTCCGGATAGGGTCCTATGATATTACCCTAATAAATAACTAACCTTAAGCAAGGGTAAATAGTAAACAAGATCAAGGGAGGGTCCTTGTACATTGAATTCTTTTGGGGTGTCTACATTCTTTTGGGTCACGTAGACCTTCTGTTGGGGGGCATATAAACTCTGTGAGCCCCTTGTATCTTTGGCTCTGTATGAAATGGTCTTGTAATAAACAAGACTATTGATTACTCCCTCATCTCATTATTCTCACCGCTTGGTCTGCGCTGGCCGCAGTAATGTTTGAAGTGCTTTTGCACAAACAGATCAAATCAGTCAAAATGACAAGAGAAACAATTTTGTGAGGAAAAACTTCTTTGCAGGAAAGCTGTCTAAGGAATGTTGCATATGCAAGATGTAGAAGGAACAATTCCCATGATAAAGAGCCATTCTCCAACAGGTGAAAGGAGATGATCGGGACATTTTCAAAGGAAGAAATCCAAGTGATCAATAGCCCTATATCAAAATGCTCCAAATCCCTCATAATGGGAGAAGTGCACATTAAAACTGCTCTCTTCTTTTAATCTGTAAATCATAGAGATCCACAGGTTCAGGGGCAGTCCCCTCTTTCTGCTCAACAGCAAGGTACATGGAAACATTCCTTTTACCAGCTGCTGGTTGAAACCAGAACAAAAAAATAAATATACCATTAAATTAAAAGATACCAAATAAAAGAGATGATATGGAAAAGGGGAGGGACCCTCACCTCTCTCCCCAGCCCCAAGGCCAAACCAAAGATGGGAAGAAGGAAGGAAGAAAAATTGGAAACGTCTACCTGAGGAGGGTAGGGAGGGAATGTTCCAAAAGTCTTCTCCCTGCTGGCCTCCAAGACACCCTCACCACACCTCATGATCCCCCACACTCACAGTCCTCCAGACAGGAGCAGCCCTGAACGAACACACACACACACACACACACACAACCAGACACTAACACAGTCACTCTCACTCATACAGATGATCCTACTTACATAAACATCACAGGCATAAACAAAGGTATTGATACTCCCAGGACCTTCCATCCACCCTTGTACACATCCCTCTGAGCACAAAGAGAAGGAAATTCTGGAGGATAGAGGATTCGTGAAAATGTTGGGGGAGGGGAGAGGGAAGGGAAGAGAAGGAGAAGAAAGGGAGGGGCTGACGCAGGAGCAGGGGAGGGGGCACTTACCTCACACCCAGCTACTTTGGCAGTCGCAGGAACCTCAGGGTCTGTCAGTCTAGAAGGTGGGTGTAAGTTGGGGGTAACAGAGGGGACGGGGCGGGGAGGGGGGGGAAGGCAGGAGGGTGAGGAGCAGGCAGACCCTGAACTGTTCCTCTCCCACTCACATCCTCCTCTAGAGACAAAGACGATGATGTTTAATAGTGGGTGGGACGTGGTGGGAGCTATGACGTCACCACAGGACGGGGAAAGTCTCCTCCCAGAGCGGGGTGGGGGGTGGAGGGCTCTGTGACAGAGCAGTGGGTGCCTCCTCTCCGTCATTTCTCTCAGCCACCATCATCCAAACTCTCTAAGGGAAGGTGCCGCCGTTCACCCACCATCTGGTAGTGGGCTTGTGGCTCCCCAGGGTCCCAGCTTCCTGAGCGGACCCTGCTGAGACTGGGGCTGGGGGCAGCAGCTGAGCTCAGCTTGGGGTTGTGGAGGGACAGACTCTTAATGGAAACTGAGAGGAGGAGGAGAAAGAGAGGAATGGAGAGATGGAGGCGTATGCTAATGCCTAAGTGTTTGTGTGTGACATAACTGCCGCCTCCCTTGCTCCTGACTCAGTCCCTTCCTTTCTTCTCCTTCTCTTCTCTTTCCTTCCGTCCTCCCCCCACCCCAACATTTTGTGTCCTGTCCCACCCCCAGAAGGGCAGAGCACGGTAACTTCAGCAGCATCTGAAAACCACCAGCCCCTGAATGGGACCTGGATTCCTCACAACGCGCAGAGCGGAGGAGGAAAGGGCTGGTCTGGGGCAAGGGCGGGTCTCAGTCTCCTTTCTCCAGGCAGAAGGAGACAAAGATCAGGCCTGGCAGGGCGGGACAGGGGGGCACCCGGGGAAGAAGCACTTGTGCCCCGCAGTTTATAGTTGGGTACTGAGGTTTAAATACTATGTAATATAAACCTTCCTGAGCTTGGACAAGTGGGAGCCCCAACCTCCTTTCTGGCTTAGTCTCCTCTACCAAGTGACTTCATACATTCCTTTCTAAAACTGTTTCAGATTTTGGGTTTTATTCTCTCCCCACCCCAGCCGCCCTGCCACTCGTGAATTGACATAGTGGAGAGACAACTAGAATTAGAGTCACAAGACCCAGACTGAAGAGCTGCTTTACTCACTGTGTGACCATGGGCAAGCCACTTAAACTCTCTAAATCTTCATTTTTCCTATCCATAAAATGGCAGTGAGAATAATACCTATTCTAAGTAAATTATGGGGTATTTGTAAGGTTCAAATGAGATGTTTCCAACAGAAGTGTTTATTATCACCATTACTATTGATCTCGGTCTTTTTCAAAGAGTTTACCTAACTTGCTATTCATTCTTTTCTGTTTAATAGTCTCCAGATCATTGCACAGAATTACTGTCTTTCGTAACTCATTAAAAATATTGGGCTTTTAATTCATCTGCTGCAGGCTCCATGAATATATCTTCAGTTCAATTCCAGGAGGAGACAGAGCTGTGCAGATCATATGGTCCTCCTGCTGTTGCCACATGTTTTACAATTCTTCCTCTGGGTCTCTGTTGAAAGTTTTTCATCCATGTCTCTTAGAGATTAGGATAACTTGGTATGCTATTAAAAATATTGTTCCTGAATTTTTATGGATCTGGGCTATGGCTAGGAGATGGGAGAGGGGTTATAGTTTTGTTCCATGACAATGTTACAGCTCCATTACAATATATTTTAAAATTCTCCAGGACATCCTGAGGTCTCCACGTGTCATTTTAACATTTGTCCTCTGTTCACTTTGGAAAGATATTGAGCTTCTCATGGATCCTTCCAGTCCCCAGTTCCTGTCTTGCTATTCATTAGGTACTAATATTTTACTAACTGAAGTGAAGGGTCCCTCTTTTTCTATGATTTCCTTCCATCACCTGTAGTGATTGCTAAATCTGGGCTCCTTAAGCACAATCTTTCTTTTATCTCAGTTAACAACGACCTGATGTGGGATTGCAAGGAGAAACCTCCTCCCTTTCTATAAACAGTCACACCACGATGGTGTATTCAGGGATCCTCAGGGCACACATCGTTGGTTGAATTCATGTGGAATGTCACCTATGGAGTGCATTTTCCACTTTGCTGTCCCAAAAACTGAGCACTTTCAGATGCACTGGACACATCCAGAGGTGAGTATCTAATTTACTTATTTTTAAAACCTACTTCTACTATTGCTAAGTGAAGTGTTACATCTCTTTGTGGCAAAGAAAAATATTTCTCTCGGTTTTAAATTTGTTTAATATGTACTTTGAAAACTTCCCTCAATTCTCTCTCTTCTCTTTGATAAGGAAGTACCTATTCTCAGTGTTTCATTATTATGTAGACTTTGGTTAGGATACTTTCCAAATCTGTTTTTGTTGATTTTTGCAGAAATAGGAGAGAGCCTTTCTATACTAGGTGCTCTCTAAAAGGGAGCTACTTTAAGCAGGCCATCTTCTGGGAGGGGGCCTGGGTAGCAGGAAATTCTCCCCCTGATTTGGCAGGCAGAGGGTTCTAAGAGATGGGTGGATGACTGAGAGTTACAGGCACAGCTCTAGCTGAGGTGGTATTTGGGCCACTGTGGTTCAGACCATATAAAACAAGTCCTGTATGGAGCTGGAGACTAGGTAGGCTTCCCAGTGGAAAAGTTCTCTAAGCATGCTCAGGAGACACCTGAAACTTTTCTTTCCCCCAGGAACACTTCCTTTAGGAAGGGATTCTCACCAAAATACAGGGACTTGCTGAAAGTCTTGAATCAGGATCTACCTCCTGATTATTTTGCCCCATAAGTGTTCCTATAGGGATGTCCCCTCCATTAAGAAGGCTTTCATTTGGTTACCTTTAAGGGCATCAGTAAAAACATTTTTTTCAGTTAAAGGTTGAGTTCCTGCTATCACTATCAATGCCCAAAGGCCAGAGTGCACACACATCAAACATAGAATTATATACAGGAGTATGTCCATTGTTAAACTGCACCCTTGAAGCAGAACTAGTGATTCTTGACAATGGCAGAGATTGCCAAGAATGACACATCACTTTCCACCCTCTAGAGTTTAACCTTCCAAATACCTTACGCTTTTTCTCCATGCATACAGCTGAAATAGTTCACAGAGATTCAGCAGATGCCAGCCCTGCTGAAACGAGAACAAAATTTTGAAAAGGCAATATGGGCCCCTCAGTATTAAGTTAGGCACAGGACTAGGGGACGCAATAAGAATGTTATCCGTATCAATGGCTTCATTGTGGGAACCCTGTGATTGAATCTTGCAAAATCATACACATGCCCCTCCAAGCACACTAGGCCTTCAATACTTCAGTTCATACATATTTAAGAGCTTTCACCCCAGTACAATTATGAGCATAGTAGAAAGGGTTTTACATATGTTCTTGATTTCATTCAGCAACTGAGCATACGTTTCTAGTTAGGATCACTGCAAGACTGGAATTTTTGCCCCTTATTTCATGACTCATTTCAAATAATAGTGTACAAAATACAAATTCCTGAAATAACAGCAAGAATGATCTACCCCAATTTGGAATGGGACAAGATGTGACTCTGAGAAAATGGTAGAACCTGATTTTTAAAGCAGGGATGATGGCATTATTAGATATAATCCAAAGGACAGTGCAGTATTCACAATGCCTTTCTTCCACATCTACAGCTCTGTTCAGGAACTGCTAGAGGAAGCAGTAGCTCCAGGGAAAGGACAGTGGAACTGAATTGAGAAAGTTCCTCAATGCAGAAATATCAGACTGACTTGAGGTAATAGCCCGGGTACTGTTTACAAAGTATCATAGGAGAGTCAGGGATTGCAATAAAATATCATGCAGGTCTCTGTTTCCAAGAGAATATAGGACAAGAAAAGCAAGTGCATATGACAGAGGAGAGACCTTGGGAATCAGCAAAATATTTGGGACTATGACTGAGAAGAGAGGGTGGCTTGAGGGAGAAAAAAGAAAGACTGTTAGCTTTGGATGTGTGACCTACAGTTTGGTAGGTATTCCTCTATCACCAAGGTACAGCAAATGCTACTGAATACCATACACCAAGTTCCCTAGCCATTTATAGTTTCCCTGCCATGTGAAGCAAAGTGAGATCGTCTTGCCTGAGGTATTATTTGATGAATACTGAAAGGCCCTCCCTCCCTTAGATATCAAGCAACTAAGCAAAAAGCATTTATAAAGTACGTACTATGTATCAGACACTGTGCCAGGCACTAGGGACACAAAATACCAATCAATTCTTTTCTTTGAGGAACATACATTCTATCATGGAAGACTGTGCATATATTTCCATATACCTACATATATATTGTATGTGTTTGTAATAGAGTGTGGATCTCCTTTTCTGTGCCTTTGTGTCTCTATGTGCGCAAAATATATTAATTTTATACACACAAATTATATAGAAAGTAAAAACAAAGAAATTTCTGGGCAAAGGCACCATCATCTGGAGAAGAACAGGAAAGTCCTTACATAGAGTATGCACAACTTATTACCTCTTTCTTCTTAGAAGCCAGACTTCTCTGAATATAGACCAAAGTTCCATTTGTGGTTTTTTTTTGTTCTGATATCATTCTTCCACTTATTGATCCTGAAGTCCACTAAACCCCCTGAATCTTATTGTAAACAAATCACTATATAACCATGCTTTCCTCCATCTTATCCTTGTGAAGTTGACTTCTTAAATCCAAGGGCAAGACTTCCTATGTATCCCAATTTAAATTAATGTATTAGATTTTCCACAATACTTTAACCTGTCAAAATGTTTTTGGGTCTTGATTCTGTCATCCAATTTGGGGTCACTGGCAAATGTGATAAGGATGAAATCTATGTCATTTGTCCAAACTATTAACAAATACATTGAGCAACAAAGGGTCAATGACAAAACTTTGGGACACTCCACTAGAGACCTCCTTTCCAGTCGGTATGAAAATCTTTTACTCTAAATCTTTTGGCCAATTCCAGGCCAAATTTTACTATCATCTTGGCCACATCTCCACACTATTTCTGCAAATTCAAAGAAAGGTAAAAGGCAGTCTCTATGCTAAAGGAGCTGAGTGTAATGGGTAAAATAACATACAATAACTATGTAGCACCATGACATAGAACAGATGAAGTGGAGGTAATAAGCAGTGGGAAGGGGCTAGAAGTAGGGTGGGATTAAGGAAGGCTTCCTGTAGAAGACAGAATTTTATCTGGGATATAAAGCATGCCAGGGAAGCCAAGAAGGGGAGATGAAGAGTGAGAGCATTCAAGGTATGGGAGAGGGGGGTAGCCAGTGCAAATTCTCAAAGTCAGAAGATAATGCCATTTGCTTTTGTGGATTCCTGTATTTCATGAAGAAACAACTGGTCACTAATGCAATTCAAGAAGTTATTCACTAGATGACAGAGTAGAGAAAGCTCTAAGGCAAGATCTCTCTAAATTCCCCTCCAAACTACTTAAAAATAATGACTCATATCAAATTTTTAAGTGACATAATGCACAATGTTCTTTTAGCCTAATACAACTTAAGAGGCTGGAAGAAGAGATCTGTAACACAGGGGCCAAAACTGGCCTGGAGTCCATGTGGATCAAACAGCATTGTTGGGATTAGGTGGAGGCAGCAGAAGCAACAGAAACTTTCGGGGCTCTTAAACCAGAGCAAGTAAAGGGACCTGGCAATTAATCAGAAATAAATTACAGGGGGCCCTTGCGCTTGCACTGGATGTAGGATTTGAAGTTATTTGGAAACTCCATTGCTTATACAGACTTCTGGGTCACAGTTCAAGGGCAGAGGGGAGAACTTTCTGGCAAGAAGTAGCAAGATCCTTGGGAAGCAGTATCATTTTCTGTCACAAATGATCAGGGATGTTGAAGAATTATATTATTTCCGGTCACAAGGTAGCAGGGACCCTGATTAACTCTACTAATCGTAGTCCCAAGGGATAAAGGTTTTTGCCTCATTAAGATCTGCAGCACAGCAGTGACTGTACCTCTCCCCAAATCACTTTGCAAACCTTGCAACCACTGAAAACTTCCAGACCCCCAGCTGTAGCTCTGAATATAGCAACATAAAAGGGCTGAAGTGTCAGACATAACATTTTCCCACTGTTTCCACTTTACAAACAGTGACCAACTTTTTAACATAAATATAAAATCAAACAATAAGCTAGGAAAATGAACAAAAAACCACCTCACCATAAAAAGCTGCAGTGGGGAAAGTAAGATCAAGACATAAATAGGGATAGGAATCATGATCTCAGACAAAGGGAAAGAAAAAAAAACAGATTTAATTCAAAGAGATAAGCAAGAAAACTACATTTTGCTAAAAAAAAGTATCATAATGAAATCATGTAATACCAATACTAAACTAATATACACTAGTATATTATATATATATATACACACACACAATATACAACAAACTAAAAGGCAGCACATATAACTTCTTAAAGGAAAAGTTTAAAGACTTACAAAAGGAAATAGTCAAACTGTACTAATTGATTGACCACACCTTTTTCATCTCAGAGTTAGGTAAATCTATGCTTAGAATAAATAAGAAAGAAGTTAAGATTAAAAGAACCTTATAAAAGTAACCTATGATTGACCTCTGGGGAAAATAAAACTGTGAAGATATTTGGAGACACCCTGTGTTCTAGAACTAAGGCCAAGCAAACTGGCTATGCCCTGAGCTTAACATAACAACATTCCTTTTCATTCAACCTCTTGATGAACTCATCCAGTGGTAAAATGTAATGCTTTAGGGGAGGCTAGGTGACTGGAGTCATGAAGACCTGAGTTCAAATCTTGTCTCCAACACATAATACTTCACTAGCTGTGTGATCTCAGGCAAATCTCTTAACCCTAATTGCTGTGCCTTCCCCCCTCCAAAAAAGCAAAAAATAGGGTCTGTCCTATATATTTTATGTTATAAGCCTGATTGCTCATGTGCAAACTTTAGGTCCTATATTTCCTTTCTTTGTGGAAAGAATAGTTAGATGGTAATTTAGTTACAAAAAAGTCAAGGTGTTTAGTGGACTGCAAGCTCAATATGAGTCAGAAATATGATATCACAGTAAAAAACCACAAATGGAAACTTGGTCTAGATTCAGAAAGTCCTGGCTTCTAAGAAGAAGGAGGTAATAGGCCATCCATGCTTTCCTGTCCCTTTCCAGCTGATGGCGCCTTTCCCATGAAATTACTTTGGTTTTGCTTTCTATATAATTCATATTATATATATATATATATAATTATATATTATATATAAATATATTATAATAAATATAATTATATATATAATTAATATGTATTTTACACACAGAGACACAAAGTCACAGTAACAGACACCCTCTCACACACAATATATATGTAAATATGTAGGCATATATATGTATATATGCATATATACACACAAATACATATGTATGTATCTATATTTTGCCTTCCATGATAGAATTTATGCTCCTCAGGAAGGGATTGTTTGTATTTTTGGCATTCCTCGTGCCTAGCACAGTGTCTAGTACATAGTAGGTGCTTAATAAGTTCTTGTTGCTTAGTTGCTGGTTCTTTAGGGGCAGGAGCACTTCTAGTATTCATCAAAAAATTTCACAAACAGGACTGTCTCTCTTTCCTTATCTTTGGACATGGCAGGTAAAGGGTTATACCTGAGTATAGAACTTGGCATGTGGAATTTGGTGGCATTTGCTGTACCTTGGTGGTAGAGGAACACCTAACAAACTTTAGGTCACACATGTATTACCCAACAGAGTCTTTCTTTTTCTCCACTGTTCCATGCAAGTCACCCTCTCCTCTCAATCATAGACCAAAGTGTCTTGCTTTCATTTCCAAGGCCCCTACTCTGCCACACTCACCTGCCTCTCTTGCTCTATATTCTCTTGCAAACAGACATTTGGATTGTATCTTTTTGTAGTGCCGTACTCTGCTATGCTACTCCGTGCCCATCACAGCACCAAGCACATTCCCTCAAGCCAGTCATTGACATGCCTGCCTTGAGGAACATCCTCAGACCAGCTCCACTGCCCCTCCCATGAAGCAACCCCTTCTACTAGCAATTCCAAAACAGGCCTGGAGACGTGGAGGAAATCTTCCTATTCTTTCACATGCTCACCAAATGTTCCTCTCCCAGCAAATGTGTGCTGGACACAAAAGCTCAGCAGCATGGAGTTGTCCCTTGCAAAGTGCTGATCTGGCCCGCGTCCTCATCCTCCCAATTGCTGTTGTCCAGCTTATTGAAATTATCCCACTCCTATGGAGCCCTCCATGTCCTTGTAGGGAAGTCAGTCAAATAGTACAGGTGTGTCTGATGGAACTCCTCAAGTAAGGTACGATGAAGGGAATAACAGAAGGACTAATCTCTCTATACATTAAATCCCTTCAACTACATTTTTAAGCTAGCATCCTCATTTAAAAATAGTGTTCAACCATTTCCTCACGTTCACATCTTGTCCCAATTCCACATTGGTCATTTTTACTGTTATTGCAGGAATTTGCATTATGCACATACTAGCTTGAGATATGAATCTAAAAAAGTAACCAAACTTCCAGTTCTGAGGTGATCCTAACCAGGAGGGTGATAGTTTGTTCAGTTGTTAAATGAAATCCAATGAGGGAATGAATGGAAAACCCTTTCTACTGCTCTCCTTACTGAATTGGGGTGACAGCTCTTGAATATGTATGTTCTAAAGAATGGAAGGGCAAGTATGGTTGGAGTGGTATGTGTGTGAATTTACCAGACCTCGTCACCAGGTACCTATAATGAGATCTTTGATATTGATTACCTTCCCACTACTTTCCCTGGATCTGTGCTGCCTTCATGCTTAGCAGCCCAGATTTATTTTTCTGGTTGTTTCTCTGATTTCAGCAGAGCTGGCATATATTGCAACTCTGGGATATTTGTCAGGGGTATGCATGAACAAAAAGTATAATGCATTTGAAAGGTTAAATTCAAGATGGTAGAAAGTGATATGTCATTGGTAATCTCTTCCACTGGCAAAAAGCCCCAGTCCTGCTATAATGGTATAGTATAACAATGAAGGCAGTCCTATAATATACTTGTATATTTACTCTGTTTGTATTCTGGCCTTTGGGTATCCGTAGTGATAGCAGTAACAACCCTTAAGTGAAGAATGTTTCACTGATACCCTTTAAGGAAACCAACTGAAGCCCTTCTTTATGAAGTGGATGACCTCAGTAGAATGCTTACAGAGCAATGAAATCAGGAGGTAGCTCCCAGCTAAAGACATTCAGCAAGTCTTTTTTATTTTGACAAGGATCCCTTCTCTCTGTTCTGAAAGGCAGTCTTCCTGGGTGAAATAAGAGTCTCAGGTGTCTCCTAAGCATGCCTAGAGAGCATTTGAATTCGGAAGGCTACCTTGGTTGGACCTCCATGAAGCACTTGTTTTATATGGCCATAACCACAGTAGCCCAAATACCACCTCAGCTATAGCCATGCTAGTAACTTTTAGATACATCTACCCATCCTTTAGAACTCTCTGCCTGCCAAATCAGGAAAAGTATTTCCAGCTTTCAAGTCCCCCACCAAGAAGATGGGATACTTAAAGTAGCCACCCTCTTGGACAAGGCCTAATATAGAATGGCCCTCCGCTGTTTCTGCAAAAATCAACAAAGACAGACCTGGAAAGTCTCCTAACAAATCTCTACCTAATAGTGAAACACAGAGATCTCATTTAAAAAGAGGGAGAGGATTGAGGAATGTTCTCAAAGCAAACCTTAAAAAGTTTAAAACTGACCAAAGTACTTTTGAACAAGGAGATATAACACTTAACTTAGCAACAGTAAAAGTAGCTTTGAAAAAGAAAGTAAATAGACACTCATCCCTGGATGTGTCCAGTGTATCTCAAAACAGTCAGTCTCAGGTTAAAACCTATAAAATAGCAAAGATCCAAGAGTGGGATCCAAATGCACTCCATAGGTGAATTCAACCAACAATGTCTGTACAGAAAACCAAGAAACACATCCTAGTCACAGGAATTTGTTTATGGCATTGTCAGCAGAAATAATAGAACAATTTTGCTCAAGAAGTGCAGCATTAGCAATCAGCAGAGATTATGGGAGGAATTGGAAGAGACTGAGCAACACGTCACTGAAGGTTGTGAAATATTAGTACCTAATGAATACTTAACAAGGAGTGAACTAGTGACTGGAATTATCCATCAGAAGCTCAATATCTTTCAAAAATGAACAGATGACAAATGAGCTGGGGATATCCTTGAGAATTCAAAAACAAATTGTATTGGAACTGGAACATTGTAATGGAACAAAAGTATGGTCTCCATCTCCTAATGATATTATCATCATAGAATGCCAGAGCTAAAAGGAATCTTGGAACCCAGAATGTCATTACTCCAGGGGGACCTGACTGAATCCAAACTTCACAGAACAAATCCCTTTAATAAAAGGATTTTTTTCTGTAAAATTTGGATTTGGTCTAAAAGTTGTACCCAAGTACCTAGAAGGCCATATGTGTCCTCAAGGCCACAGATTCCCCAGCCCCCCAACTCACACAGTTTGTGCCAGAGATATTTCCAATTAGGGAGTGGAACTGAGATCAAATCTATTGATAAAGTTGTCTAGGATCTTTGATCCTTTAAAGCTAATTAAGAACAAACTCTTCCTCCCACCATCTGACCAGAATAGAACCTGGTATGTAAAAGGTACATATGTAGTCTACCTAATCCTGAAACAAGGCCCTCCTCCGAGTGATTTTTAGTAATAACTGAATAAGAAGCAAAAATGAATTTTTCAGTCGTCAGGTAGCACAAATGAACTCATGTAAACCCAGCAAAACTTAACCACCTGTCACTGTGTGAATGACTGATGCTACCTGGTTTGGCTCAATAACTCTAAGTTATTGATGAGGTGAATCATTTAGTCAATGTAAACGTGAAAGCATAAACAAGCATTGAAGCCCCATGTGCCAAAAACCCAACCACTAGGCCCCAGAATGCTTGCCCCTGGCATGTTCAAATAGCAGGGAGTAGGACTGGCATCTAACACCTTTTCCAGTAGAAATCTAAATTGTTAGCCACCCCACCTTTGGTGTACTATAATCTCTCTAGAGACAAAATTTAGCATCCAGCAAGGCAACCACTTCTAGTTCGAATTGCTGGTTACCATGGTGACTGATTGTTGCCAAGGATACCTGGAATCCTGAGTTGCTGGCACTCAGGCTACCTCCTTATGAGGCTTCCATCATGATCACTAGGCCAGGAGGAGGGGAAGGTTTCTTCCCAGTTTTGTCCTGGACCGCCAGTCAAGAGAAGATCTAAATCACCAGGGGCTACAAAATATCAGGGGATACACACGCATGCACACATATGCACACAAAGGCATTGTGTATATTGTATATATTGTGAGATAGTGATCAAAACAAAGACAGACATAGAGCTACAGAGGTAGGGACAGGAAGAGCCAGAGCCAGGGAAAGAGAAATAAAGATGCCAACTGGGTCAACCTTACTCTCATTGAATTTGGCTTAGGGAGGGAATGACATATACACTAAATCGGGTATCTTGCTCTACAGGACAGTAGGGGGGAAGGGGATGAGAATGGGGATGAAGGAAAGGAGGGCAGGCTGAGAGGGGAGGGAATTTGGAAGCACCCACTTTTGAAAAGGGAGGGGATCAAAGTAAAGAAGAGAACAAGTGGGGGTTGGGATAGCATGGAGGGAAATATAGTCAGTCTTTCACAATATATTCACTGTGGAAATGTTTTGCATTAGCTACACACGTACAACCTACATTGAATTGCTTATCTTCCCAGTAAAGGTGGGTGATGAGGGAGGAAGGGAAATAATCTGGAATTCAAAGTTTTAAAATCAAATGTTTAAAAATATATATTATTTTTTTACATGGAACTGGGAAATAAGATATACAGGCACTGGAGGATGGAGATCCATCTTGCCCTACTGGAAAGTCAGTGTGGGGATGAAGGAGGATATGGGAGAGAGCAGACTGGGGAGGGGGTATACAGAGAGATCGCTGTTTGGGGGTAGTGGGTAGGGAAAAGACAGGGAGAAAATTTATAATTCAAAATCTTGTGGAAATTAATGATGTAAACTAAAAATAAACATAATTTTTTTTTATGTTTAAAATTTTGCTCCTTAGCTCTCTATTTTCTCATGGTGATGCTTGGGAGTGACTTGTTGATAGGAGCTAGCTCCAGAAGTGGATTTAGACTAGCTTCCACATGGGAGCTTGAGCTGCCTTCTGTTGAATGATTTATGCATTTGAATGCATCCCAACTTCTAAGCAGCTCTAGGCTTTTCAGCAGGAATGTTTGAAACTATTTCATTTCAACAAAAGTCCAGGTATTCCCCCCTTTGAGATTATACTATTTGAATGAGTTATTTTGTTTGTAAAGTTATATTCTTTGTGTTTTGAAATACTATAATACAAGCTCTCAGCTCCTTTAGGGGAATGCCTGAAAATCCTGTGTGTTCCTAACTGTGGCTCTTTGGAACCTGAATTCTTTCTTTACCAAATGATGGCAATATTTTCTCTTTAACTTATAAACTAAAGATTTTGGCTGTAATGTTGCTGTGAGTTTTCATATTTGGGGGCCCTTTATGGGGTTGAACTATAGATTCTTTCCATTTCCTCTTTTCCTGCTTTTAAGAGGTCTAGAAAGCTTTCTTGTTGGATTTCTTGAAATTATGTCTAGGCTCTTTTGTACAACATATAGCTTTCAGGTCATCCAATAATTCTTAAATTTTCATTCCAAAAACATTTTTCCACATCACTTGTTTCTATATTTATTATAATTTATTTCTTTTTTAAATAACATTTCCATTTTTTGTGTATCACCTTAGTAATCCTAAGTATACCTTCCACTTCCCCTCCCAGAGAACCATCTTATAAAATTAATAGTATTTTAATGAGAAAAATATAATTCAGCACAGCTGATTGATACATTGAAAAAGTTTGAAACCATGTGCAATCTGTAACACCTGTGGACTCAGTGTAGCAAAGGGGCAAGTTGGGGTGTATTCTCTTATCTCTTCATTTGACTCATGTTTGATCTTTGTGATTTTGTTGTATTTACTTTTCAATTTTGGTGTTTTGTTACCATTTCCATTGTTTTGGGTACTTTATATGTTGTTTTCTTATCTCTGCTTACAACATTCTGAATCAGTTTATATAGCTCTTTCCAGGTTTCATAAATTATACCTGATAACAAAAGAGGAAATAGAATACTTAAATAACACCTTCTTAAAAAAAGAAATTGAGGGGTGGCTAGGTGGCACAGTGAATACAGCACCAGCCCTGGAGTCAGGAGGATGTGAGTTCAAATCCGGTCTCAGATACCTAACACTTAGTAGCCATGTGACCTTGGGCAAGTCACTTAACCCCAATTGCCCTCCAAAAAGCCAAAGAAAGAAATTGAACAAGGCCTAAATGAGTTCCCTTAAACAAAATACCAAAGACGAGATGGATTTATAATTTAATTCTACCAAACATTTAAGGAAAAATTTATCCCAGTACTATATAAAGTCTTTGAAAAAAAATAGGTAAAAAAGGATTCCTACGGAAGTCCCTTTGTAGTAAAACTACGGGTTTGCTACCTAAACAAGGGAGAACAAAAACTGAGAAAAAAATTGTAGATGAATTTCCCTAATAAATAGCAATGAAACATTTGAGATAAAATCTTAGAAAGGAGATTACAGCAGTATATCACAAAGAAAATACTATGACCAGTGGGATTTATACTAATTATGCAGGGCTGTTTCAATGTCAGGAAAACTATCAGCATAATTGAACATATCAGTAACAAAATCAACCAAAATTGTGTGATTATATCAAAAGATAAAAGAAAAAGATCTTGGCAAAATACAATACCCATTCCTATTAAAAACACTAGAAGGCCCTGGAATCAAGAGAATATCTTTTTAAAACCTAGAGTAAACATAATCTGTAATGAGAATAAACTTAAAATTTACTGAATAAGATCAGACATGAAGAAGGACATCCACTATCTCTGCATTTATTCAATATTGTACTAGAAATACTAGCTATGGATGAGAATCAAATAAAAAACATTGAGTGAAAACAATTAACAACTTTAGCAAAATTTCAGGATACAAAGTAAAACCACACAAATCATCAGCATTTCTATATACAACCATCAAAGCCCAGAAGGAAAAGATAGAAAGAGAAATTTCATTTAAAATAACTGGAAACAATATAAACACTTGGGAGTCTCCCTGCCAAATCCAACCAGTGGATTACATGAAAAAAAATGACAAAACACTATTCATACAAATAAAGACACATCTAAACAACAGGAGAAATATGAATGGATCATTAGTAAAATGACCCAATAAAAATGACCATTCTACCTGGAAAGCAGTTTGGCAGAACTAAACACAGATCAATATGTCACATCACAAACCAATATAAGGTTAAGATGGGTACATGATTTTGACATAAACAGTGATATCATTAGTAAATCAGTAGAGCAAGGAAAAGTGTATCTGCCATATCTATAGATAAAGGAAGACTTTATTATCAAACAAGAGATAGAGAGGATCATGGAAAGTGAAATAGGTAATTTTGATTACATAAAATTAAAAAGGTTTTGCATAAAAACACTAATACAACCACAATTAAAAAGAAAACAGGTAAATGGGGGAAATTTTGACAGCATGTTTCTCAGATAAAGATGTTATGTCTCACATATATAAGGGACTGGTCTAAATTTATTTTTTAAAATGATTCATTCCAGAATGATCAAAAAATCAAAAATGGTCAAAAAATATGAACAGGCAGTTTTCAGAAGAAATCAAAGCCAACACTAATTACATTAAAAATGCTCTAAATCACTACAAATTAGAGAAATGCAAATGAAAACAACTCTGAGATACCTCCTCACACCTTGACAAATTCTGGAAAGCATGTAAAAATATTGGGGAACTAATGCACTCTTGGTAGAGTTGTGAACTAGTCCAACCATTCTGGAGAATTTGGAACTATGCTCAAAGGACTATAAAACCACTTTGGCAGAGCAATGCCACCATTAGACCTGTTTCCCAAGGTAATGAAGGGAAAAGGAAAGAACTTTTATGTTCCAAAATAATTATAACCACTCTCCTTGTGGTAGCAAAGCACTAGAAACTGAGGGGTGCCTGTCAATTGGGCAATGGCTAAATAAGTTGTTGTATGTGATTGTGATTGGATACTACTGTTCTATAAGAAATGATGAGCTCGTCAACTTTAGAAAAAAAGACATACTTGCATAAAATAACGAAGACTTAAATGAACACAACCAAGAAAACATTGTATACAGTAACAGTAATATTGTTCTAAGAACAACTTTGAATGACTAAGTCATTTGGAGTATTATAAATACTCAAAAAACTACAAAGAACCTATGAAGTAAGACATATTAGACATTCAGAGAAAGAACTGATTAATAAAAGTATGGATAGTATGGTTTTACATATGTATATATTGGTGTGTCTTTGTATATATGTGTCTATGAATGTCTGTGTGTGTCTGTATAGATGTGTGTGTGTGTGTCTCATAGTAGTCTTCTCTAGGGCAGGGTGGGGAGACAGAGAAAAAATTAAAATTACACAGCATAGAAGAAAATTTTGAGGGAAAGAGAATAGAAGGGTAGCTTTAAAATGATGTGAAGTATTTATCATGCAGTTTATAAAAACACAATGTGAAATGGAAATTCATGGCTTTATATTTAATCCTCTTTCTATTCTGTGCAATATACAGGAAAATGCTCTCTTTTTTTGGTCTTTTTGTATTTAATTTCAAAATGAATTAAAAGTAAAAAAAATTAAAACATGCAAAGATGCTCTAAAATCACTATTGATAAGAGAAATGCAAATGAAAGAAACTCTGAGGTTTCTCACACCTATCAAACTGTCTAATATGGCAGAAAAGGAAAATGACACATGCTAGAAGGGATGTGAAAAAAATTGGGATATTAATTAACTGTTTTTTAGAGCTATGAACTAGTTCAATCATTCTGGAGAAATATTTGGAAGTACACTCTAAGGTTACAAAACTATGCATACTCAGCAATGCAATTACTAGGTCTGTATCTCAAAGAGATTTTTAAAAGGGGGGAAAGAACCTACTTGTACAAAATATCTAGAGTGGCTTTTTTGTGGTGGCAAAGAACTGGAATACAAGGGGAAGAACAATAAATGTGCAATGACTGAACAATTTGAGGCAGAATACTAGCATGCTATATGAAATGAACAGGATGGTTTCAGAAAAACCTGGGAAGACATTTTGGAACCATACAAAGTGAAGTGAGCAGAATTAGGAAAAAAATATACACAGCAAATGTAATAATGTAATGATGATCACCTGGGAAAGCTTTAGGTACTCTGATCAAGATGATGATCCAAGGAATTTCCAAAGGACCCCTGGTGAAAAAAATGGTATCCCTTTCCAAAGAGAATATTGAACTCTAAATGTAGATTCAAGCAAATCTCTTTTAAACTTTATTTTCTTGTGTTTTACTTTGGTCAAAATGACAAAAAATAAAAAGTGAAAATTGGAGGAGTTGTGGGAAGATAGGCACACAAATACATTGTTGGGGGAACATGTAAAATGGTGTCATCATTTTGGAAAGTAATTTGGAATTAGGCAAAGAATGTAGCAAAAATGTCCACAGACTATTTTTTTTTTGCTTTTTTGGGGGGTGGAGGGCAGGGAAATTGGGGTTAAGTTACTTGCCCAAGGTCACACAGTCAGTAAGTGTTAAGTGCCTGAGGTCCGATTTGAACTCAGGCCCTCCTGACTATTCACTGCACCACTTAGCCACCCTGTCCACAGCCTTTAAAACAAAGACTCCACATTGGGTTTACCTCCAAAGGAAGCTATTAATAAGAAATAGTCACCATATACTGTGAAATGTGGATAATAGCACTTTTTGTGACATCTGTGAACTGGAAATAAAATAGATGCTCATCAACTGGGCAAAGATTGCTGAATAAGGTAGGAAACATGAATGATGGAACAGTACTACTATGCTTTAAGAAATGATGGGAGTAGTGAGTACAGGGAAGTATAGAAAACTCTTTGTGAATTGATGCAAAGTGACATAGGAAGAGCCAAGAAAGCAGGATATGTACACAGCAACTACAACAATTTAAATGGAAGGAATGACACACAAAAAATAAAGACATGGAACAAGTAGGACTGAAAAGTAAATATGAGAAGATACCACTAACCTATGCCACCTGGGAGGTGAGAGGTCCACAGGTGTTACACATTGCACACCTTTTCCAGAATGCACTGATGAATTATTCTCACTTTTCCTTTCTAAAACATAAAAATATTATTTGTCACATGGGATGGCTCTGGAGGATGAGGAGAGGGAGAGAGTCATGGGATACTCTGGTGATGTAAGAAAGAGAAAACAATAAAATATTTTTTTAAAAAAAGGTCAAGTATCTCAAGGGTAATAATGGAGGGGGGAAGGAGAAAAAAAGGGGATTTAGGTTATTCATTATCAGAAGGAAATCTCAAACTATACTGCAAATCAGTGATTATTTAAAAATTGTTGTTGTTTAGCCCTGCCTGAGTTTTCCTGACCCCATTCTTGGCAAAGACACTGAAGTGCTTTGCAGTTTACTTCTGTAGCTCATTTGACAGATGAGGAACTGAGACAAAAATGGTTAAGTGACTTGCCCGGGGTCACACTGCTATAAAATATACAAGGCCAGATTTTAACTGACAAAGATGAATATTCCTGACTTCAGGCCCAGTGGGACACCTAGTTGCCCACAAAACAATTGAAATTTGTTAAAAACTGAGACATTAATCAATGGAAAAGAGTAAGTATGCAGTATACAGAAGCAAAGAAATAAAATAAAATAAAACAGTGTTTAACAAATCCAGCAATTGGTGTGGAGTGGGGGATTGGAGCAGGGGAGGACACACTATTTTATAAAAAATAAAGAAAAAAATAGGTGGGATAGGGAAAAGCAGATTGCTAGAACTTTGATAGGATATCAACACCACATACCACCTATCAAATTAAACTACAAACAGATATATTAATTAGATGTAAAAGGGGAATCAACAGCAGATTAAAGTAGCAAGGAGGAAATTCCTTTTCCCATCTATGAATAAGGAGGAGGTCATGACAAAACAAACGATGCAGAGGATCACAGAAAATAAAATGGTTAATCTTGCTTTTATAAAGTTGAAACGCTTTTGAATAAACAGATCGAATGAGAAGGTTAACAGTTAAGTGAGGAAAATCATCTTTGCAGTCAAGTTCACTAAGAGCTGTTGCATATGCCAGAGATAGAAGGAATTGAATCCAGTTTCCAAGAATAAAAAGCCTTTTTCCAAAAGGTCCAAAGATAGGAACAGGACATTTACAAAGGAAGAAATCCAAGTTATAAAAAACTCTATGCCAAAATGTTCTAAACCCTCCGTAACCAGAGAAGTACACATTGAAACCACTCTGTTCTTACAGTCTGTAAATCATAAAGATCCACAGGTTCACAACAGTCTTTGTGTTCCACAACAAGGCACATTAAAACACCCCTTTCACCAGGTGCTGGTTGAAATCAAAACAAAATAAATATGCCGTTAACAGGCACTCAAAGAAAGAGATGATATGGAGAAGGGGAGGGGGAAGTGTTTCTCTACTGGCTCCCCTCTCCCCAGCCCCAAGGCTAAGTCAAGGCTGGGAGGGAGGAAGAATGGACACAAAGGTCCACCTGAGGAGGGGAGGAAGGGAGTCCCCAAAAACTATTCCTTGCTGGCCTCCACCGCACTGCACCCAATCCCATGACCCCCACAACTCCCAGACATCCAAAGGCCTGAGAAAATAGGAAGCAACCCTGGAGGAATAGGCATACACACATATATACGGACACACGTACATAAACACATATAAACAGATGGACCTACCCACACACACACACACACACACAATATGCATAAACAAAGTTATGACTATTCCCACGCCCCCCCCCCCCCACACACACACCAGGACACTAAAGCAAGTCAATTTGGGATGAGCGGGTGGTTCAGGAGAAGACTGAAGAGGGAAAGGAAGAGAATATAAAGGGGGGAATTCGGAGGGGCAAGCGGTGTAGCAGGAGGGGAAGTGGCAGTAGGAATGGAAAGGGGGCTTACCTCATACACACCCACACAAAAAAGTGAAGGAATTTCTGGGATCCGTCGGGCGAGGCGGGGGAGGGGGGGGAGGGGGGAAGGGGGTAGTGGGGAATGGGAAGGAGCCGGGCAGATCTCCTGCTGCTCAGGCCTCCTCCCCCAACCTCAGAGGAAATGGTAACTCAGTCCTCGTCCTCCTCCTCATCCTTCTCCAGAAACAAAGAGAACTGACCTTGATGGAGGATGGGATGGGTGGGCGGGCACAGTGACGTCACAGTACAGGAAGGGTTAGTCTCCAGTCAAAGGAAAGGGAGGATGGAGAAGAGATAGGAGGGGGTTTTGTGATGTCAGGCCCAGAGGAAGGGGGAGCCCCCCCTCCCAGGTGTCTCTCACTAAACTCCCATAACCAAGCCTGGTGAGGGGAGGGGGTCCCAGAGCATTATCCACTTGGAGAAGGTGCCAGGGCTGAGGAGGGTCCCAGGTGGCTAAGGGCAGGCTGCTGGGACTGGGAGGAATGGGGCTTGGCAGCTGAGTTCTGCTTGGGACTGTTGGGGGTCAGCCCCTTTATGGAAAACCAAGGTGGGAGGTGAATGGGGAGTCCTGGGCTCTATATAGGTCAGAGCACATAAGCTGCAGTAGCAGCAGCAGCAGCAGCAGCAAACCACCAACCTCTGAGTCAGACTTGGATTCCTGACGGACCTGGAGCAGAGGAGGAAAGGGGTGATGTGGGGCAAAGTTGATTCTCAGTCTTCTTTCTCCAGGAATTAGGAGATAAAATCAGGCCAGGGGCTGAGAGGGACACTAGGGCACCCATGTGTACATGCATGTCTGCCTCTGACCTCTCCTAGGCTGTAGGAAACTGGAGGCAATTGCTGCAGGCAACTTCCCCCTCAAATGAACAATGAGAATTGAGTCATAAGGTTGAAGATTCTCCCAGGCCTAGGATGCTGCCCTACCCATGGGGAGCATCACCCAAGGGACCCTGAGGAGGTTCAGGCCTCTAGCCAGGAGCCTCTGGAGGCTGAGAAGGGGTCTTGATCAGACAGCTGCAGGGATAGAGACTGGATACCTGAGAGCTGTGGGGGACTCCCAGAGGAGGAAAATCTATCCTTTGATACCTTTCATGTTTTGAATTTGTACTTTGAGAAACTTACCTAGAGCATAGAGACTTTAGATGACTCAGCCCCCTCAATAAATACAGGTGGTATATGGTGGAGGGTGGAGGAGCCCAAAGACTGTCTCCCATATCACCCCTGCTGTGAGAAGCTGGGGAGACCAATGACCATGCTGTTCTATTTGAATGAGAGAGAGGCAACCATCTCAGAGGATCACCAAGAAGGTGAGTCCAAGGAAATGGGCCAGCAACCAAGTCTGATGCTATGCACCAGGCAAAGCGTTAATGTAACCCACTGACAAGGACAAAAATGGGAGGAAATATGTGCAAGAAAATGACTACTCTTAGGTATTAAGGATACTTGTTAAATATCCAGACAGTTTTGGCCAAGGCTTTACCAGTGTCAAGTCAGGGAAGCCTAGTGTAAAAAAAAATTAACCTTCGTTTATATAAAAATCAGACATTGAGAGAGACTCTAGGTGTAGTCTTTGTAGCAGTAGTAGAGTAGGGACTCCAGTCTGGCTCCAACTCCATATCCCACTATTCTTGCCATTGGACCATGGCCTCCATCCTGAACAAAGCCTTCCCTTCAAGTCTCTTCTGTGTGTTCTCTATCCGCTGCCTCAGTTCCCTCTTCATCTAGTCCTTGCCTCAAACCACCAAATGGGTCCACAGGTTCATAGACTTAAATCTCCACCTCAGAGCACCCTCAGAGTCCACCTGCTCCAATCCCCTTATGCTACAGTGGAAAATGAAGCCCATGGTGGTAGAGGGATTTACACTTAGTATCAGAGATCAAGAGTTGGAAGGTATCTCAAAGGTCAAATAGTTGAACCTTCTCATTTTATAAAGAAAAAAACTGAACCCCAGAGTGGTTATTGGAGTAGTCTGAGTATTCACACAGCTTGTAAAATAGACCTTGAACCCAGATTTTCCTGACTGAGTTGAGCAGTGTATCCATTAGATTCTGCTGCCTCTTATACTCCCATTTTACTAGTGTACCCTTCATCTCTCTAGATGTTCTAAGACTAGAAGGATAAGGGGTAAGTTTCTTTTTTCAATGTCAAAAGAAAAGTCATTTTCAAAAACTTTTTAATTTCACCTCATGATCATTCAACAGCCACTTAATGGCCTGAAATCGGATCCTTTGGTGGAATTCCTGTCTACACCTCTCTCTCTCTCTCTCTCTCTCTCTCTCTCTCTCTCTCTCTCTCTCTCTCTCTCTCTAATCTGAGAAGTCCTTATCCCAGTTTTAAGTTTTGCCAAAATGAGTTTTCAAGGATTTACACAAAGCTTGGGTTAGCTAAGATATCAACAGATAGGAAAAAAATTCATTTCAACACAAAAAACCCTTAAAAGATCTGCCAGATATCCCCTCCGTAAAACATCTAATCTAGTAATACTCTCATCATGGGGTCACAGTGACCCCATGGGGGCATGGTTGCACAGCCATGGGCAGCTACGTGAGAGCAGCTGGATGTAATGGACACAGCATTAAATTTCAAGTCAGGAAAACCAGGTTCAAATCCTGCCTCAGACACTTAGCAGCTTTGCCCTCTCAGAAAAATCACTTGACCTCTGTGGTTTTCAATTTCACTCTCTGTGTAGCTAAGGGAATGGAAGTAGATGACTTCTTATAGTTCTAGAACTAGTGTCCTGTTATCTTACGGACTCACTGAAAGTCTTAAAGGAATGACTGGGCAGAGATGGAACTGAGGCAACAGATATATAGTATATAAACTTTACACCGCCTAGAGGGGGAGAGAGAGGAGAAAAAGAAAAAGAAAGCAAGAGAGTGAAAGAGAGAGATAGAGAGAGACAGAGAGGGAGGGAGAGATAGTTAACTTTGTTCAGATGGAGCATAGCAGTGGGGATAGTCCCCAATTTAGCATTTGGAAGTAGAGGAACTGAACTGGAATCTCTGCCCTACTACTGAGCACAATGACCACTTCTGTAGCCTCACTTACTATCTCATTTTGTATACTCCTAAGGTTATTCTTGGTTTCTTTTTTTTTTAATTTTCTTGCCTTGCTCACCAGTGCCGATATTTACTTGCATGACTGATTTCACAATGCTCAAGTCTCACTCAAACTTTGATGTTTCTTTCATCAATTTCATTCAAAACTAAGTTTACTCATATTTTGGTATTTATTTTCTCTGAATATTTCTCTTGTGAGTGGATAATATCAATGTTTTACCAGATTATAACTGGTACATTGAAGAGTGAAATCAATTCAGCAGTGTCTCCACTGTGAGGAATTCTGATACTATATAAGATGACCTTTGCTATAACAAAGAATTTCAAAGGATATTTGATATTGATGATTTAGCCTGAATTTCTATTTGCACTGAAGGAATTCATTACTCATTTACTGTCATGAATTTAGGATTTCATTTAGCTCCATTCTTTTTCCCCTTGATCAGGAGTAAACTGTCCCATAGGTTAAAATTCAATAAAAGGATACTATGGAATCCATCTGATCACAATATTAGGAGTTGTACACAGGATAGTAGCCTTAAAGTAACAATGAAATGATATTATTTGATGTCATTCAATTATGACATTAGAAGGATTTTTCATTGTCCTCAGCTTTTTAGTAAACTGCAGTATCCTGTTTTAACAGATGTCAGTGAAATATTGCTCTATATTCTTCAATGGCAATTAATTGGTCAAGAAGCATTAATTATTCACCTGCTTTCAGTTCAACCCAATTCAATAAAACATTTATTGATCACCCACTATGTACCAGGCACTTTGTGCCAGTCATGGAGGACATAGTAAGGTAATTAGAGTAAATCACATAAATGAGAAAAGTAGATTTAAAAACTAACAAGGTAGGATATAATAAAAATGTGAAGGACTTTAAATGACTAAAAGAGAAATGGCTGATCCCATATGTACAGGGGAGACATTGGAGTTTTTTTTAACAGGTTCATTTACCAGAGCCCTAAATATTTCATTTAACTGAAACATCTCTTCTGATTAGAAGATGTCAGTGAGGGACTGTGCTTTGTTAGTCAATGCCAATTAACTGGTCAACAAGCATTTAAGTGCCTACTTTGTGCCAGTCATGGAGAACAACCTTTTCAAAGGCAAGTGGATGGGAAATAAGGTGTCAAGTTTTAGGGACAACAAGCATGTAAAGCACATGAAGGGTAATAGAATATAATAAGTCTACAGGGTAAGATATAGCTAAAATGTGAAGGGTTTTAAATGACAGAGAGGGATTTGTGTTTCATCCCAGGTGTATAGGACAGACACTGAAGTTTATTGAACAGATTAATTGACCAGTGTTTTAAACATCTCAGTAAACATGTTTTTGACCTTGAGACATCACCCAAAAACTGTGCTATGACCCTCAGTGACAAATAATCCATCAATGAACATTTATTAAGTGCCTACGTTGTGGGAGTCAGGGGAACAGTCTTATCAAAGGAATGCAGCTCCTGAAGGGGAGCTCCTCCCTCTCTAGTCTTCCTTCACCTTTGTCTCTGAACCAGTGACACTGGCCTCCCGGCTATTCCACAAACAGGACACTCCATCTCTCCGCTCCAGGCATTTTCTCTGGTTATCCCCCTGCTTGGAATGCTCTTTCTCATCTCTGCCTACTAGCTACCTTGGCTTTCATTAAGTCCCAACCAAAATCCCATCTTCTATTAGAAGCCTTTTCTAATCCCTCTTAATTCTAGTGCCAATTATTTCCTGTATATTTTGTATATAACTTTTTGTATGTTCTCGGTTGTGGTTGTTGTCTCCACCTTAGATTTGGAATTCCCTGATGGTAGGAACTTTCTTTTATTTCTTTTTGTATCCCCAGCTCTTGGCACAGTTCCTGGTGCATTGTAGGTACTTAATAAATGCTTATTGATTAATGGTATTATTATAGACTAGTATAGAATAAGTTCATAAAGGTAGGATCATTCAGGGATGACAGGGCTTTAAATGACAAACAGCGGTGTCTATATTTGATACTGCATATATCAGAGAGCCACCATAGTTTGTTGAACAGATTGATTGATTCTGCTTTTGTGGTATAGCCCCCAGGGGGCTCATACTATGTCTGCCCCAGGTGTATTCATATCCTCAATACTAACCTCATAGTAAGGCAAAGGTAAGTTATGAGCGGTGAAATAATGCAGCAAGGCTCCCTCTGCACTCCAAGCCAGCTACAGTCATCCTGACCTATATCTTGCCAATGGACCTGGATGACTATGGGGAAGAGAGTGAAACTGGGTGCCTTTGCACAACCATGCCTCATTTAAATCCAATTCACTTGCAAGTCAAGATATCACCTTCCTGATACCATTGGTCCTCTTTGAGATGGAATGACAAAAACAACAATGAGACAGGTCACAATTCAGGTAAATCAAGGAAAACATGAAGAGAAAAAACAGGAAGCAAGTATTATTGATCAGTTAAACAAATGGATCAATAATAATAATCTCTTTCTTCCCCACCCCAAATTCTTATGTGTCTTTGATGGTCAGGGTGCAGTGGCTTCTTGTCCCACTAATCTCAACATCTTTCTTTCATTAGCTACGGTACACTGTCTCCAGCGTCACTATCCTCTCAGAAATCCACCTCTCACTCCCTGCATCTTTCCACCATAGTGGTCCCCTCACCTCCTTGTGTGGATGAACAAGGACAGAGTGATTTCCTAACTGGTTCCCTGCTCCCTATTTGTTCCCTTGACTGTAGGTCAGGTGCTTGGGAAAAAAATTAATGATTCTGGGGACAGAAAATACTATGGACACCTTCCCCATATGAGTGACAGTAATAAAGTGACTGTGAGGATTTAGGGTATCTTAGTTCATACCCCTGTATTTGTGGAGCCTGCCACAAAGAAGGTGCGAACCCATTTTCTCATGTTTTGGTGTAAAAAAGAAAGGGATGTCTGGATGTGGATTTCTACACCAGAAATATCTCGTATATAATATAGTCTTCAAAATGCTAGCAATAGTAATAAGATAAGACCAAATGAAGGAATAAACAAGAAAAAAAACAAAATTGTCATTCTTTGTAGATGAAATAATTTACTTAGAAAATTCTGAAAAGTCAACCAAAACTTTTTAAATTTTTTTTAATTTTCATTTTCCTCTCTTTGTTATTTTTAGTTTACATCATTCATTTCCACAAGATTTTGAGGTACAAATTTTCTCCCGATTTTTCCCTACGCACCACCACAAAACAGCGATCCCCCTGAATATCCCCTCCCCCAATCTGCTCTCTCCCATATCTTCCTCCATGCCCCCTTCAACTGTCCAGTAGGTCACAGTGGATCTCTGTGCTCCAGTGCCTGTATATCTCATTTCCTAGTTCCATGTAAAATAACAATAATAATAAGTATAAGTACATATATTTTGAAACATTTGATTTTAAAACTTTGGATTCCAGATTCTTTCCCTTCCTCCCTTGTCACCCACCTTCACTGGGAAGATAAGCAGTTCAGTATAGGTTGTACATGTGTGGCTAATGCAAAATATTTCCATAGTGTATATATTATGAAAGACTGACTATATTTCCCTCCCTCTTATCCCACTCACCACTTGTTCTACTCTCTACTATGATATTGTCCCTTAACTTCTAGTTTGCATCATTCAATTTCTAAAGATTTTGAGTTACAATTTTTTCCCCGTTTTTCCCCTACCCACCACCCCAATATAGCGATCCCACTGGATATCCCCACCTCCAATCTGCTCTCTCCCATATCTTCTCCATACCCCCTCTGACTTTCCAGTAGGGCACGGTAGATCTCTATGCCCCAGTGCCTGTACATCTTATTTCCCAGTTACATGTAAAATAATATTGATAATAGTATATATATATATATATATATATATATATATATATATATATATACATTTTATTTTAAAACTTTAAATTCCTGATTCATTAAATTCCTCTCTTGTCACCCACTTTTACTGGGAAAATAAGCAATTCAATATAGGTTGTACATGTGTAGCTATGCAAAACATTTCCATAGTATACATATTGTAAAAGACTATATTTCCATCCCTCCTATCCCACCTCCCACTTGTTCTATTCTCTACTTTGATCCTGTGCCTTTTCAAAAGTGGGTGCTTCCAAATTCCTTCCCCCCTCGGCCTGCCCTCCTTTCCTTCATCCCCACTCTCATCCCCTTCCCCCCTACTTGCCCTGTAGGGTGACATACCCTATTTAGGGTGTATGTCATTCCCTCCCTAAGCCAAATTCAATGAGAATAATGTTAACCCATTCCCTTTTTTCTTCCTGTTCTTCCCCTCCATTGTAACCATTTTCCTTTACCTCTTCTATATGAGATAGTTTACCCCATTCTGTCTCTCCCCACCTCCTTTCATTATATTCCTCTCTCACTTCTTAAATTCACCTTTTTAAGTATTATCTATTCCCACTAAATTTGTCCTCTATCTATGTATAACTGTACACATATATACACACACTCACATATGTATTTATACACCCATATACCCTCCCATATAGATATATGTATGTGTATATACATACATTTTTATTCCCTTCAATTATTCTCATACTGGGGAAAATTTCATAACTTACAATTATCATTTTTCCATGTAGGAATATAAATAGTTCAACTTTGATAAGTTCCTTATGATTTCTTTTCCCTGTTTACCTTCTCATGCTTCTCTTGCTTCTTGTATCTGAGTGTCAAATTTTCAATTCAACTCTGGTTTTTTCATCAAGAATGCTTGAAAGCCCTCTATTCCACTGAATGACCATATTTTCCCCTGAAACATGATACTCAGTTTTTCTGGGTAGGTGATTCTTGGTTTTAATCCCAAGTCCTTTGACCCCCGGAATATCATATTCCAAGCTCTTCAACCCCTCAGTGTAGAAGCTGCCAGATCCTGTGTTTTCCTGAATGTGTTTCTGTAACATTCAAATTGTTTTTTTCCTGGCTACTTGTAATATTTTCTCCTTGATCTGGGAATTCCAGAATTTGTCTATAATATTGCTAGGAGTTTTTTGGGGGATCTTTTTCAAGAAGTGAGTGGTGGATTCTTTCAGCCTCTATTTTGCCCTCTGGTTCTAAAACATCAGGAAATTTTCCTTGAGAATTTCTTGAAGGATGATTTCTAGGTTCTTTTTTTGATCACGGCTTTCAGGTAGTCCAATAATTTTTAAATTATCTCTCCTGGATCTATTTTCCAAGTCAGTGGTATTCCCAATGAGATATTTCACATTGCCTCTATTCATTCATTTGTTTGGATCTGTTTAATAGTATCTTGATTTCTCAAAGTCACTAGCTTCCATTTGCTCCAATCCAATTCTGAAGGAATGATTCTCTCTTCAGTGAGCTTTTGACATTCTTTTTCAATCTGACAAAATTGACTTTTTTCAGGCATTCTTCTCATTGCCTTTTAAGCCTCTTTTGCCATTTGAGTTAGTCTATTTTTTAAGGTATTATTTTTTTCAGTCAGGTTGCTGACTCTCATTTCATAATTTTCTTGTATCATTCTCATTTCTCTTCCCAATTTTTCCTCCACTTTTCTTATTTGATTTTCAAAATCCTTCTTAAGGTCCTCTATGGCCTATATCTGGCTTGTATTTTTATTGGAAGCTTTTGGTGCAGGAGTTCTGACTTCACTGTCTTCCTCCTGTTCCATGCTTTGATCCTTTTTGTCTCCAAAATAGGAGTGTAAAGTTGGGTTGCTCTGTTTACTTTGCTTCTCTAGTTTGCTCATGTTGCCACTCAGTTACTTGATTTTTGGGCTTTTTGCCACAGTAGGACTCTGCTACCAGATAAGGGAGCTTCATCCCAAATTCTGGGGTTTTCTCAGCTACTGAAGGTATTAGTTGGGTGCCCTCCCTGAAGCCTCCAAATGCTCTGTCAAGCTGGTCACACACCCCAGGACCTCCACCCTAGACCACAATCCAGATCCAAGCAGGTTAAATCAAGAACAAATACCCCTCAGAATGGTTGCTTGGTCCCCCTACAGTCTGCAGGCCACGAGCTGAAGTTGCCCCATGGGGGTGGCTGCACGGCTGCGGGCCCAGGGGCAAAAGCCAAGGCACTCTGAATTTCCCAGAGTCCACACTTCACTGACCTCTCACTTTGTCCTTGGAATATATGGGTTGATAATTCTGGAAACCGCCACAGCTTCTGGTGATCTGAAGTCCCTCCAGCCAGTGGTTGGTCAGGCTGCCCTGGGACTAAGACCTCTGGCTGGAGCAGGGGCTGGGGTTGGCTCCCACAGTACTGTGCTAGCCACTACCTGCCGGCCTGCTGGACTGTCCTCAGTGAGATATTAGCTTCTCTGTGTCATTTGTGGGTTCTGTAGCTCCAAAGTTTGTCTAGAGTCATTTTTTTTACATGAATTAGAGGTGGTGGGAGCCAGAGTGTCTCAGAATTCCTGTTTCTACTCTGCCATCTTGACTCCACCCCCCTCAGCCAAAACTTATATGAAACAATAAATTCAGTAAAGATTCAGGATATAAAATAAATCCCCATGAACTAGCTTTATTCCAGTATGTGAGAGTTAGAGCAAGAAATCCCGTTCAAAATAGGTGTAGAAGTTGTAAAATATATGGGAATTTATTTACCATATTGTACAGGAACTCTATGAATCCAACTATACACATTTGGGGGGGGGGGATAAAGACTGAACTAAAGAATTGGAGAAATAATAAGACCTCAGAAATAAGGCAAGCCAATATAAGAAAAGTAGTGTGACATGTCATTTGATTCATTAAATGTCATCCCAAATTATGAAATCAATATTTTGTGGAACTAGAAAAAAATAATTTTGAAATTCATGAAACAGATTAAATGCACAAGACACAGAAGCAAATAAACAAAGTAGCACAATGTTCATGAACCCTAAAGATCCTGGTTTCAAGGAAATAGCTATTTGATTTTTTAAAAACTCAGAAAATTGTTAAGTAGTTTTGGCTGAAATTGGGTATGGAATGACAAAACATAAGAGTAAGGAAAGAATGCCCTTTCAAGTCTATGGACAGGAGAGAACTTCATGACCATGTTAAGTGATAGAGTGGATCCCACAAGATAAAATGGGCAGTTATGATTATACGGAATTGAGAAGATTTTGAAAAAACTGAGCTAATGCAGTTAAAATAAAAAGGAAAACAGGTAAGTGCAGGAAGTCTTTGCAGTAACCTACTCTGATTACTTTCTCATATCTTTTTTTTTTTTAGTTTACATCATTCATTTCCACAAGATTTTGAGTTACAAATTTTCTCCCCATTTTCCCCTACCCACGACCCCAAAACAGTGAATATCCCCTCCCCCAATTTGTTATTTCCCATATCTTCCCCCATCCCCCCTCCAACTTTCCAGTAGGGCACGGTGCATCTCTATGTCCCAGTACCTGTATATCTTACTTCCTAGTTACATGTAAAATTTTATTTATATATATATATATATATATATATATATATATATGTTAAACATTTGATTTTAAAACTTTGAATTCTAGATTCTTTCCCTGCCTCCCTCATCACCCACCCTATTGGGAAGATAAGCAATTCAACATAGGTTACACATGTGTAGCTATGCAAAAAATTTCCATAGTGGATATATTGTGAAAGACTGACTATATTTCCCTCCATCCTATCCCACCCCCTACTTGCTCTGTTCTCTACTTTGATCTTGTCCCTTTTCAAAAGTAGGTGCTTAAAACTTCCCTCCCCTCCCCCCAGCCTGCCCTCTCTTCCATCATCCCCCTGTCTGATTAAGGGGGTTCAGGATTCACCTAAACAGATTGCTCAGCACTCCAAGAAAGACCCAAGGCAATTTCTTTAGAATATTTATTCAGAATATATGTATATATGGGCAAGTGAGAAAGAAACCGGAGATAACAGAGTAAGAGGCTTAAAGTTAGCAGAATAACAAAAATTATCATTAATAATGGATATATATATTTACAAACATCACCATTTTGGGGAAGCACCAACATCTGACCACAGAAGCTGGGGAATCCTGGTACAGCCGTCAGGGTCCCGCAGGAAGGGTCCCAAGCAAGATGTCTCCTCCATGGGTGAGATTCCAATTTGGAGTGTAAATCTTACAGTTAAAGTCGTGCTGAGAACAAAGAGGGCATACTGCCAGGTGTTTTTAGCAAGCATTGTATCTGGTGTGAGTTTGGGGACAGAGACCAATCCCTCCAATCCCCCGCACCAAGAGTGATGTTTCCTTGGAATGGCTAGTTCCAGGAGTTGGCCAGCTATCATATCTCTTCTCAAGGACCTGGCCAGGGTCCCAGGAGAGGAGCAGCCCTCACGTTCTCAGGACCCCTGTTCCCAAACAGCTCAGGGTAACATGAAGGTCATACTTAGTTGGGGCTTTGGTTTGTATAATCTTATTCCTCACAGAGGGGCTTACCTTGCCCCTACATTTGGCCTTTAGATTGTACAAAGCACAGGCTGTCCCTGCAAGTGGAGTCATGAATCAGTATATTTTCTTTATCCTAAAGTATATGTAGATGTTACACAAAAATAAAAGAATTAACAACATGCTAAATAATAGATCATACCAGTGGTGATTAGTGTCTGAAGTGACTAAATGAGAGACTTCTAATAGTTTATTAGCAACTATATGGGTTTGTATTTGATGTTCATTGAGCATTCATTGATTTTTCTCCAGTAGTTGCCTCAGTTCCCGGGAAGAATTCAGTATAGAAATTAATGGTTCAAGTGAAAGATAGATATGGGGTAATGGCAAAGGCTTAGGGGTCCATTCAAGGTTAATAGTATCCTCTTGGTCAGAGGAAAATTAGAAATCATCACCCTGCCAATGCAGGTAAGTTATATTATAAAGGCATCCAGAGAAAGGGGCCTCTTGGGCTGTAGAGAATAAATCAGTCTGGTTACTGGAGCTTACACAAATATGTTGGCTAGATACTTCATATAACATAGAAAAGTTAGAAAGCTATTACAGAGTCAAATCACACATGTTGGAGGAATGGTTCAATAGACAGGGCTTCAACTGCCTAGTAGCCATCCCACAAACTACGCCATTATTACCTGTACACAACTGCCTCAGTCAGTACACAATTGGGTTAAACTATGAAATTCTATAGGTGCAACTGACCACTGTCATAGGGGAAGAGATAAGTATTTTCTTAGGGCATGCTGCCCTCGAGCTAGGGCAAAATGGGATTTTGCAAACTAAGGTGATTTTCCAAACTATGGTTCAAGCACAAGCACCCCATTATTTCCCCCTTAAACAGATAGAACCTAAAATCATTTGGGGATGAGGGATGAATGTCTCAGTTTTCCAAGCTGCTTCATGCTGACGGAGGGAGTAGAGTTGTCTATGTTTTGTAGGGTCCCACCATTCAAGGGGCTGGGTCTGTAGCCAGTGTACAGGGGTGATGGATCATGGTTTTAGACAGTGGTTGGCACTCAGTCTGAGATGTCATCTGCAAGTGAAGGGTGCTGAACCTAGAAGAAATAAATTTGGCAAAGAGATTAAAAAACAAGGGCCAAAAAGGAGGAGGAGGAAATTAACCAGAAGTAGAGTGAATATGGGCTAGTGTAACCCATTACTCAGACTATTTCACTTTCCTTTTCATTTTCCCATAGACAAGATACCACATTCTTTTACTAGCATAACTGCACTGCCTTAAACTAAAGAAGTTCCTGACTCGATCCTCACAACTGAATAGTAGGAATACATCTTTGTTTCACAGAACTTGTTTATCCTTTGATTATATTCAATCTGGAAGAAAGAGATACTTCTGAAATTTAATCTTTTACATATACATTCAGTTACAAATGTTAACTTTTGCTTAGATCATGAAATAACACAAATTCAAATTGAAACACCAATATATCTTCTGCTTCCTAACTTATTGCATTAATTTGAAATTTACTAAACCTTCAAAAGTATAACACACAAGACCTTTCAAAACATCTCTTCTTAAAAGTATTTCCTTTCTTAAAAAAACAGTTTGAATTTGTTCTAGTGTTGAGAGGAATAATCACTAAAGCTTTATTTAAGAAAAATTAGTCAGAAAGTTTTAAATGATATCTTTCTTTTTCCTTTAAGCAAAAATAAACCTTTAAAATAGGAATTCATTAAATTAAGTTAGTTTCCTTGAGTAACATAAATTCCAAAAGTATTATTACTGTTTAAATTCCTAGATACTTGCACAATTCCTAGATATCACAAAATATAGTCTTAAGAAGTTTGGATAACTTTCAGCACATATTTTAATTCTGGATGAAAAAATAATATTAGATTTTCCAATAAGTTAACATAAAAAAACTCATATATTTTTCTGACTACTTGCTCTGATCATAGAAATTTGCTATAGAAGGAAAAAATCAGGGACCTGTGGCATGCCAAATATGACAGTATAAAACATCATTTCCTGTTTAAATTCAGGTAAAGTCACAGATATCCAACCATGCAGCATCCATTCTGCCTCATAGCTAGACTCAGGAATAGGTGGGAAACATTCCTTTTCAAAGGAACCCCATAGGCAAATTGAGTCAGGATGGATCCCATCCCAGAAAGAAGCTAAGATAGTACCTTCAGCCTTTACCAAATATAGACTTCCACCTGTTAACAGTACAAGATCATCTTCCCTCTGAGTAGTTTGTGACATTTTCTCTCAGATACTGATTTAATGCAGACAACTATACCCAAATTCAAACTCAAAACAAAATTTAGTTATGGTCCCATAACTTTTTACCTTAAACAGCAATTTTCACCAATCACAGCTTAGAGCCAGTTAGTTATTTTTATTCTCATGGAGCTGCCATAAGCAATAAAAATTTATCAGATCTCACATATGTAAGGGATTCCATTTACCATCTTTCCTTTAAATAAGATTGCCACATTGACAACATACAAGGGGGTAGTCCCCTTTATGAGTACAGATACAGAGATTCAAAAGAAAACTAACAAACAATTGTCCCTTCAAAGTCCAAAAGTTTCATTTCATACAACTGTGAGGAGGTTACATCATCTGATGGGAGTCCTCTGGTTGTTTTCCAGCCATCCATTCTCAGCATCACATTCCAGGCTGTTTCTCTTCTGCCTTCTTTCATTCACTTTCCTACAAATGCCTCACTCATTCAACCTACTCACTAATTAAGGAGAGAGATTCAGAACACTCCTTCCTTTCCACTGTTACTTCCAGGCTCTCCTGATAGCTTTGATTTCTTCTTCTGAAAAATGCCTGTTTGTATCCTTTGACCATTTATGCATTGGGGAATGACTTGCATTCTTATAAATTTGATTCAGTTCTCTACATATTTCAGAAATGAGGCCTATATTTGTTGCAAATGTGTTTCCCATATTTCTACTTTTCTTCTAATTGTGGTTGCATTGGTTCTGTTTAGTAAAATTTTTTCATTTAATATAATCAAAATGACATATTTTACAATTTGTAATTGTATGGTTTGTCCTTTGTTCTTGAAGAGGACCATGACATCAGGGAGATGGTGACATGACTTTCAATTGTCTTTAATTTGATTGAAGGAGGGCTGTGCAAGGTCACCAGCCTCACTTTCTCCTCCAGAGCCATATGGGTCCAGTGGATGATATCTACCAGGACTTCTGGAGATGGTCCAGGAGACAGTGGGAGACCTTGACCCTTTTAAGCTAAGGTCTTTTCAGGTTCTCACTTTGAGTGAGACAACACTCATTCAGTGATATGTCTCTTGATCTTATGTTTGGTCCTAAATCCTTCCCTTCTCCAGAGATTTGATGGCTGGTAATAGTGTATGATCTTTGTGATATACTGTTGTAATATTCTTCCTAGGATTTTATTTCAATTGTTTCATTGCTATTCGTTAAGAAAATTAGTATACAATTTTCTTTCTCTGTTTTTTGCTCTTCCTTGTTTAGATATGAAAACCATATTTTTGCTAGAAAAAGACTTTTAGTAAGCCTTCTCTTTACCTATTTTTTTAAAGCAATCGGGGTTAAGTAACTTGCTCAAGGTTACACAGCCACTTATTTTGGGTGTGGTGCTAAGTATCAGAGCCCGGATTCGATCCCAGGTCATCCCGACTCTGGGGCCGGTGCTCTTACTTGCTCTGCTACCTGGCCGCCCCTTTTTACCTATTTTTTAAAAACAAATTATAGAGCATTGGGATGAATTATTCCTTACAAAGTTTGGTAGTATTTAACTATAAATCCATTTAGTCCTTGCTATTTTATTTAAGGGAACTAATTTATGCCTTGTTCAAATTTCTTTTAAAGATGGGGTTATTTAAGTATTCTATTTCTTCCTCAGTTAACATGTGAGGTTTATATTTTTGTAAATATTCATCCATTTCACTTATATTTTCAGTTTGCCTTGCAAATGATTATGCAAAATGTCTCTTAATAATTAGTTTAATTGCATCTTCATATGTTATGCATTCACACATTTCATTTTTGAGACTAGTAATTTGGTATTCTTTCTTTTTTTAAATCAAGTAACTAATAGTTTATCTATTTAATTTTTTAATAAAACCAACATTTGGTTTCATTTATTAGCTTTTTCTTTGCTTTCAATGTTACTCATCTCACCTCTTATTTTCAGGATTGAATCACAATGTGATTCAAAATGAATCACAAAAATCACAATAAATATCACAATGAATGTGATATTTAATTGGAGATTTTAAGTTTCTTCTTTTTCTAGTTTATTTTTAGAAATTTCAGGCCCAATTCCTTGATCTGCTTTTTCTATGCTTTATTGATGTAAGCTTTTAGAGAAAGATAATTTCCCTAAGTACTGGTTTGGTTGCATCACACTATTTTTCTTATGTTGTCTCATTGTTGGCATTCTCTTTAATGAAATTATTGATTGTTTTCTATTATTTGTCCTTTGACCTACTCAGTCTTTAGGAATAGGTTATTTAGTTTTCAATTGATTTTTAATCTGTTTCCCTACCCTTTATTAAATGTCATTTTTAACACACTGTGGTCTATAAGAGTGCATTTAAGACTTCTGTTTTTCTCCATTTGGTTATGAGGTTTTTCATGCCTTAATACACAGTGAGTTTTTGTGAAGGTCCTTAGTACACCTAATGAAAAGTTAAATTCCTTTCTATTTCCATTCAGTTTTCTCCAAAGGACCATCATATTTAACTTTTCTAAGATTCTTTTCATCTTCTTAACTTCTTTCTTATTCATTTTATGCTTAGATTTATCTAACTCTGAGAGGGGAAAGTTAGGATCACCCATTAGTATGTTTTGACTATCTCCTTGTTTAAGTCATTTAATTTTTCCTTTAATAAACTGAATGCTCTGCCATTTGGTACATTTTTTAGTGTTGCTATTACATTATTATGATATTTTTGAGTAAGATGTACTTTTCTTGCTTTTCTCTTTGAAGTAGGTCTGTTTTTGCTTTTGCTTTTTCTGAGATCATGATTGCTACCCCTGTTTGTGCCTTAATCTTCCATGTCCCCACTGTAGCTTTTAATGGTCAGATTATTTTTTTCCCTCATTTTCCCAGCTTAATCCTTGATTTTCTACTTATGTTAAAGTTGGTCTTTGTTTCCAAAGTGGGAGGAGTGGGGAAATGCAATGTCTGACACTTCAACCTTTTTTACATTGCTATTTTCAAAGGGAGTTCCATTTTTAGAGTTGCTGAAGTGGTCAACTAGAAGAATATAATAGTTCTAGTTTACCTTTTTCAGCAAAATATTTGATAAATTATTTAGTGCTCTTTTGGTAGAAATGGTGTGATGCGGCCCAGATTATAGTGAAATTAGATCTGCAACTCACTGAGTGATTGAAGTATAAGGGTTCCATGTCAGCCGGTAAGGAGGTCTCTAGTATAGTGCCCCGAATATTTGTCATTGGCCCTTTGCTGCTTAACCTTTTTATTAATGACTTGGACAAAGGGCCCAGATGGCCTCCTTATCACAATTTAGGATGATCCCAAACTAGATGACAGTCGAGATCCAAAAAGATGTCAATAGGTTAAAGAATTGTGCAAAATCTAATGACATCAAATTTAATTGAGATAGATATATGCACTTGGGTTTAAGAAGTCAACTTTATAAGTATAAGATGGAGGGAAGCATAGTTTCATGACAGTTTGTTTACAAAATGTTTTAGGGGGTTTTGTGGACTGCAAGCTCGATATGATACTGAAGCATAATATCACAACTGAAAACCACAATTTGAATCTTGGTCTGCCTTCAGAGAAGCCCAGCTTCAAGGAAGAAGGAAGTAATAGGCCATCCCTGCTCTACATGAGGACTTTCTGTCCCTCTCCAGTCACTAGTGCCTTTTCCCTGGCACAGTATCTGGTACATAGTGGGTACTTAATAAATGCTTGTTGCTTAGTTGTTTGATATATAGGGGCAGCAGGACCTTTCAGTATTCATCAAATAATATCACAGGCATGACTCTCTCCCTTTTTTATATTTTTACTTGGCAGGGATAATATTATAACTGGTATGGAACTTGACTATTGTATTTATTGGCATTTGCTTTGCTGTGGTGGTAGAGGGAGACCAAATAATCTTTAGGTCACACATCTAATACTCAACAGAGTCTCTGTTTTTCTCCACTGCCCCTCTCAAGCCACCCTCTCCTCTCAGTCATAGTCTCAAATATATTTCTCTAAATCCTAAGGTCCATACTCTGCCACATTCACCTCCCTCTCTTGCTCTATACTCTCTTGCAAACAAGATTCTATCTTATTGCAATCCCTGACTCTCCTATGCTGCTCTGTGCACAGCACCCAGGCCATTCCCTGAAGGCAATCATTGACTTCCCAGCCTTGAGGAATGTCTCGATCCAGCTCAGCTGCCCCTCCCAAGAACTAATTACTTCCCCTAGGTTCCTGCACAGGGCTGAAGATATGAAGGAACTCTTCCTATTCCTTCCAATTGTTCACCAAATATTGTTCCCCTTCCAGTAAATTTGTGCTGCATCACAAAAGCTCAGCATCCTGTAGCTGTCCCTTGTAAAGTGCTGATCTAGCTTGGAATTCTCATCCTCCCAATTGCTCTTGTCCAGCTTACTGAAAATATCCCTCCTATAAAGGTCTCCATGTCCTTGTAGGGAAGGCAGTCTGGGCCTCTCTACAGGTACAGATGTGTCTAGTGGAACTCCTCAACTGAGGTGGGTGGAAGGGAATGACAGAAGGACTAATCTCTCTGTAGATTATGCTGGACACCTTCTACTACATCAAATATAGCCATCATCCCCACTTTAAAAATCAGGTTCTACCATTTCCTCATATTCCCATCTAGTTACATTCCACATTGGGTGGGTCGTTCTTACTGTTGCTGAAGGAATTCGAATTGTGTACACACCAGCTTGGGATATGAATCATGAAAAAAAGTGACAAAACTTTCACTTCTGTGGTGATCCTAACTAATAGGGTGTTCAGTCGGTGAATGAAGTGAAATGAAGATATCATCTGTAAAGCCCTTTCTACTGCTCGATTATTGAATTGAGGTGATAGCTCTTGAATATGTATTATTTAAAGCATGAAAGGGCCAATATGCTTGGAGGGATATATTTGTGATTTTGCCAGACCCAGTCAAGGGCTCCCCCAATGAGGCTTTTGATATTAATCGCCTTCCCATTGCTTCTGATAGACTTGTGCTGACTTAATGTCAGCTAGCAGCCCAGAGATTCTTTTTGCTAGATGTTGTTCCCATTTCAGCAGGGCTGGCAACTGCTGCCCCTCTGAGATCTCTGCCAGGTGTATGCATGCATACAAAGTGTGAGGCATTTGAAAGGGTAAACTCCAAAGGGTGGAATGTGATGTGCCATTCCTGGCAATCTCTGTCATTGTCAAGAAGCCCCAGTCCTGCTACAATGGTGCAGTACAAAAATGAAGACAGTCCTGTAATATACTTGTATGTTTACTCTGTGTGTACTCTGGCCTTTTGGTATTTATAGTGATAGCAGTAACTTAACCCCTAATTGAAAAATGTTTCATCAATATCTTTAGGGAAATCAACTGAACCCCTTCTTAATGGAAGTGATGTTCCCAGGAGAATGCTTATGGGGCAACAAAATCTGGAAGGAACTCCTGGCTAAAGATTGTAAGCAAGTCCCTGTATTTTGATGAGAATCCCTTCTCTCTGCTCATAAAGAAAGTCTGCCTGGGTGAACAAAAGTCTCAGGTGCCTCTTCAGCATGCTTAGAGAATTTTTCCATTGGAAAGCCTACCTTGGCTACAACTCCTTACAGCATTTGTTTTATTTGACCTTAACCACAGGGGCCCAAATACCACCTCAGCTAGAGCTATGCCTATAACTCTCAGAGTCATCCACCCATCCCTTAGAGCCCTCAGCCTGCCAAATTAGGGGGAGAGTTTCCTGCTTCCCAGGCCCCTCCCAGAAGGCAGACTGCTTAAAGTAGCTGCCTTTTAGATAGCATTAGAGAGTGTAGAAAAGCCCTCCCCTATTTCTGCAAAAATGGAAAAAACAGACTTGGAAAGTCTTTTGGCAAAAATCTACCTAATAATGAAACAGAGTTCAACACTTCTCTTAAAAACCCCATATTAAACAAGTTTAAAACAGACAAATACTTTTGCAACACAGAAATGTGACATTTCACTTAGCAGTAGTAAATGTACATTAAAAAAGTAAACAGGGGTGGCCAGGTGGCTCAGCGAGTAAGAGCACCGGCTCCAGATGACCTGGGGATCAAATCCGAGCTCAGATACTTAGCACCACACCCAGAAATAACTGGCCATGTAACCTTGAGCAAGTTACTTAACCCCTATTGCTTTAAAAAAAAGAATTCAAAAATAAATTGTACTGGAACTGGAGCACTGTCATAGAACAAAACTCTCATCCCCATCTCCTAGTCATAACACTGATCCATAAAAATTCAGGAACAATGTTTTCAATAGCATACCAAGTGTTTCTAATCTCTCAGCTGCATGGATGAAAAGTTTTCAACATATAGAGATCTAGAGGAAGAACTGAAAACAATTTGGGAACAGCATGAGGAACATATGATCCCCACAGTCCTGTCTCCTAGAATTGGCCTAAAAATGTATTCATGGAGTCTGCAGAAGATGAGTTGACATTCCAATACTTTTATAAAGTTACAAACAACAGTGGTTCTGTGCAATGATCAGAAAAAAAACATTAAATAGAAAATCAATCAATCCATCAAAAAGACTACCAGAGACAAATAATAACAATAATACTAATCCATACTTTTCTAGTACTTCATGGTTTGAAAAGCACTTTGCAGAACATCTCATTTCAACTTTACAACCACCCTGTAATTTACTTAGTATAGGAATTATAACCTCCATTTAACAGATAGAAAAATTGAGGTTTAAAGAGTTTAAGTGGCTTGCCTATGGTCACAGAATGAGAAAGGCAGGACTTCAGTCTAAGTGTTGGGATTCCAATTCCAGCTGTGTCTCCATTATGCCAAAACACTAGTGGCAGGGCAGCTGAGCTGGTGATGGAGAGAATAAAACCCCAAATCTGAAATAGTTTTAGAAAGAAATTTACTAAGTCCCTCGGTAAAGGAGATTGAGCCAGAAAGGAGAGTGTGGCTCCCTCTTGTCCAGGCTTTGGAAGGTTTATACTATATAGGATTTAGACCAGGGTACCCACACACAAACAGCCGGGGCAGATGCGTGTGCCTCGCTGGGTGCCCATCTGTCCTGCCCCTCCAGCCCTGATCTTTGTCTCCTCCTGCCTAGAGAAAGGAGGTTGAAACTCGCCCCTTCCCCCTTCTTCCTCTGCTCTGGGGGTTGTGAGGAATCCAAGTCCCATTCAAGGGCTGGTGGTTTGCAGATGCTGCTACAGCTACTGTGAACCCCTCCCTCGACCTCCCCCTTCCCCTCTTTGTTCTCCCCTCCCAGTTTCTGTAAAGGGGCCGACCCCCTACAACACCAAGCCGAGCTCAGTTCCTGTTCCCCACCCTCAGCCCCAGCTGGCGGCCCTCAGGAACCTGGGATTCTGGTCAGCCCCAGCCCACCAGTGAAGGATGCGCTGCAGCCCTGCCCCTTTGTCAGTTTTGGTGATAGGGGTTAAGGGAAACGATCGGATGGACCTCCCCAGTGCTCTGGGCCGGCTGTCACAGAGCCCCCTTCAGTCCCTCCCCCATTCCCCCTCAGCTCTGGGAGGAGACTAGCTCTGCCTTGAAGTGACGTCACAGTGCCCGTCCCCTCCCAACCTCTATTAAGTGTATGTCTTCTTTGTCTCTGGAGGAGGATGGGAATGGGATGAGCAGCTCCAGGTCTTGGTACTGTTCACCCACTTCCCATCCCCTCCCCCTCCACACCCTTTCCCTCCGTTACCCCTATCTCCCCCCCATCTTCCAGACCGAGGGATCTTGAGGGTCCTGCTAGTGCCTAAGTGACTGTGAGTAAGGTAAGTGACCCCTCCCCTGCCCCTGCCTCAACTCCTCCCTTCTTTTCTTCTCTTCCTTTCTCCCCCATCCTTTTCACGAAGCCCACTCTCCCCTCCTTCCTTGGCTTCGCTTAGTGCCCAGAAGGACGTTAGGGTGGGTGGAAGTAAGTTCCTGGGAGTATCAATACCTTAGTTTATGCGTGTGTTGTGTATTTAGGGAGGATCATCTGTGTGTGTGTGTGTGTGTGTGTGTGTGTGTGTGTGTGTGCGCGCGCGCGCCCGCGTGCGTGCGTGGATATATGGAATTGTGTGTTCAGGGATGAACGTGTATGTACCTTCTCCTCCCGGGCTGTTCCTGCCTGTGGCTTCCTGCCCGCTCAGGTTTCTGTCTCGAGGGCTGGTGGTTTGCGGGATCATAAGGTGGGGTGGGGTGGGGTGGGGTGTAGGTCAGCAGGAAGAAGCATTTGGGGACACTTCCACCTCCTCAGGGGGATGATTCCATCCTTTCTTCCTCCCATCCCTGGCTTAGCCTGGGAGCTGGGGAGAGAAGAGAGTCTAGAAACTCTTCCCCTCCCCTTCTCCATATCATCCCTTTTGTTTGGTGTAGTTTAATTATACGGTATACTTGCTTTTTGTTCTGGTTACAACCACAACCTAGTGAATGGGGAGTTCCCATATACTTTGTTGGAGCACAGAAAGAGAGGACCGTCCCTGAACCTTCGGGTCTCTATGATTTCCGGGCTGAAAGGAAAGAGTTGTTTTCGTGTGCAATTCTCTCATTGTGAGGGAAAAAAGAAACATTTCAACTTTGTAGAAGCAAAATCATCCACTTTATTATCTTTGATTCTCTCCGTTGCTTATTCTGTCACAACATCTTCCCCTAAGTATAGATGTGAAAAGTAATTTCGTCCTTGCTCCTCTAATTTGCTATTGATTCCCCCTTTACACTTAATTCGTGTATCCATTTGTAGTTCAATTTGATAGGTTGGTGTGCGATGCTGATGTCCTATCAAATTTCTGTCAAACTGATTTTCCCTTATCCCATCTGTTTTTTTTAATATAAAAAGTGTGTCCTCACATGTCTTGCCCCCTACAATGTCTGTCTTTGTATTTATTAAATAATATTTTATTTTTGTTTGCATTTGTACATTGCATACCTAATCTTTTCCACTGATGAACTTTTGAATTTTTAACAAGTTCAAATTTTTTTCTGGATGGCTAAGTATTTTGTGGGGCCTAAAGTCAGGAAGATACATTTCCTTAAGTTCAAATCTGACCTCAGATACTTACTAGCTCTATAACCCTGGGCAAGTCACTTAACCCTGTTTACCTCAGTTCCTCATTTTTCAAATGAACTGCAGAAAGAAATGGCAAACCACTCCAATTTCTTTGCTACAAAACCCCCAAATGGGATCCGAAAAAGTCAGACAGGCCTAAACAAAAGTAACAATTGTTTTCATAATCTCTGATCTGTAGTACAGTTTGAGATCTGCTGCTGACCCCAAACCCCTTTCTTTCCTCCTTCCCTTTCCATCCTTTACTTCCCTTGAGATAATTGACCTCTTTTTAATTTTTTATTGATGTTGTTTGTTTCTTACAACACAAGGGTAGCCCATATATCCCTCTTTCTCCCGATCCTCAATAGCTATGTCATGCAACAAATTTGATTTTTTTGGTTTAGGAAGGAAAAGAAAAGTGAGCACAACTGATCAATATATTCAGGACAAGGTGTGCCATGTGTAACACCTGTGGACCTCTCACCTCCTGGAAAGGGTAGGATGATAGTATCTTCTCATGCTTCCTTTTCATCCCACTTGATCTTTAACATTTTGTTTCAGGTACTTTTCATTTTTATGTGTCATTCTTTCTATTTAAAGTCTTGTGATTACTGTGTATATATACTGTTTTCTTGCCTCTGCTTAATTCACTTTGCATCAGTTTGCAAATATCTTTCCATACTTCTCTGTGCTCATCACACACATCATTTCTTTCAGCATGGTAACATGTTCCCTGACATTGATGTCCCAAGCCTTGTTTAGCCATTTCCCGGTTGATGAGTATCCACTTTGTTTCCATTTCATAGCTGTCACAAAAAGTGTTGTCAATTTTTTTTGGACTTTTTTTCTATTGATTGTCTCATTGATGGTGTAATGGAGTCCTTCTTTTAATGACTTTGGACATTTTTTTTAACTTTCTTTGCATATTTCCAAATTACTTTCCAAAATGGATGTGTTCTTTCACAGGTCCACCAAGAATGTATTAATGTGTTTATATTCCCACATCCTTGTTTAAGTATTAAAACCATATTTCTGTCATAAAAGGAATTTAATAGGACTCTTGTTGTTTTAAATAGTTTATATGTTTTTTTAATGTTTAGCAGAATTAACTTTCAAATAGATATGGTCCCGGGAATTTTTTCCTAGGGAACTGATTTATGCCTTATTCATTTTTTTTCTTTAAAGATAGAGTTATTTCAGTATTCAGTATTCCCTAATGCTGACCAAAAAGGATACTGCTCCTCAGGGTCCCTGCTCCCTCTTGCTGGAAAGTACTCCTCTCTGCCTTTGAACTGTAACCCAGAAGTCTATACAGGCAATGGAGTATCCAAACAGATTGAAATCTTGTGTGTAGTGCTAGCACAAGGGTCTCCATTTATCTCTTTCTAACCAATTGCTAGGTCCCTTATTGTCTCTGCCTTGAGAACTCCCAAAGCTTTTGCTGCTTATGGCTATTAAAATCAATTGTCTGAAATAGCAAATAATTATGGAGTACAAAGTTTCTAAGTAAATAAATAATGATTTCATAGTAATGGTTGACAGTTTCCTTTTAAGGCAGGTCAATGAATTTATCAGTAATTAGCAGCAAAGTAGTGATTTCAGAGATTGTTTTTATAACAGAAAAGTGAAATAAAAATATAGCAATCTTAGGAACTTGTTTGAAACATAATCCAGTTGAACAAGACAGATCATCTGATTGCTTTAATTCTCCCAGGCTTTCTTAACCCAAATTTGCACTGTTGACAACAATTAACTGTCCCGAGTGAGATTACCCCGGAAGTCCTTGCTGCAAGGATGAAACATTTTGTAACCAGAAAGCCTCCTTTCAAGGGACCTGTAGTTTGAATTAATACTGGGAAAGAGAAACTTGTGGTTGGTAATTAGCAGTCACCCCCAGCCCCCCAATCCTATACTTGCCAGAAAGAGAAACAAAACTTTAGAAAACTACACTACTCAACTCATATTTAAGTTCTAGCTGAAGAAAATCAAGGGAACTTATGCACTAAGTCTAAAGAACTGAACCTTTTGTCAACCCCCCTTTCTCCAGATGCCATAAAGGGGAACTTACCATTTAAAAAGAGTCTTCCAATCCTACGATTATTTTGTTCCTACCATCATATATGTCTTACTCTAAATTATGTGCTACTAAATGATAAAGTCTTATCAATCTATCTTTTCACTAAATCTATAGTGATGTAGACTTAAGAGAATACCTTTGTTAGTTTGGTTTAGCTATTAGGGCTAGGTTTTCCTAAATAAAGGAGATTAATCCTACAATCACACTAAAATCAAATCGGAAATAATCAACACTAAATGATTTAAATATATTCCTTTTCACTTTACCACCTAGTTCTACCATTGGTCTTTCTTGCACATGGGCCACCCCTCTGTTACAGATCTTTCCTTGTAGCCTATCAAATTGTTTTGGGCTTGGGAGAATGTCTTAATGTGACCTTTTGTTGGCTGTGCCACTGAAGAATTTGATGTGAGGCATTCTTTTGAAGTTGTTTGGTGGGGAGTGTTGGGAGAGTTTGGCTGAGTGCTTCCTCTCCTCAGCCTTCTAGCTAATAACTTCTTGAATTGCATTAGTGATCCTTTGACCCTTCATGAAGTGTAGGAACCAAAAAAGGGGAAAGGGCAATACTGCTTGACTCTGAGCATTTTCACTGGCTGTCCCCCATACCTAGAATGCTCTCGCTCTTCATCTCCATTTTCTGGCTTCCTTGGCATTCTTTACATCCCAGATAACAAACTACCTTGAATAGGAAGTCTTTCCTGATCAGTAAGTACCACCACTACTACCACCCCTGCCAATTCTAACCTCTTCCCACTGCTCATTACTTCCACTTTATTTTGTCCATAGCTGTTTGCATGCTATCTTCCATAGTAGACTGATCTCCTTCAGTACAGAGATTTTCTTCTGTCTTTCTTTGTATCCTTAGCACTTAACCTAGCAGTGTGCCTGGCCCATAGAAAGTGCTTAATGTATATTCATGGATTGACTATTCTGGCCCAGATTCTCAGTAATAGGAAAGAACTGCTTGCTAGAATAGGAAGGATGGGAGTGCTCAGTCCTAGAGTTTGTGATATAGGAGAGACAATCTGGCAGAGCGCGAGAAGCCAATGAACCTAGTAGTTTGGTGTTCCAGAAATCCAAAGACTATAACTACTGGGCATAAAGACTTACTTTTTAACAAAAACTTCTGAGAACACTGAAATGCGGTACACAAGAACCATATTGGATATAGATCAACATGTCACAATATAAACCTAGATAAACTCCAAATGAATACATGACTTAGACATAAAGGGAAATATAAACAAACCCTAGAATTGAAAAATCACCTTTCTTACCTATAGATAAAAGAAGAGTTCATGAACAAAGATGGATCTTATGAGGTAAAAATGATCATTTAAATTAATTCAAATGTTTTTCCAAAGAAGGAAATTAATGCAGCTAAAACTAGAAAAAAAAATCCTACCAATTTTGTAGCAAGTTTCTCTGATATGTAAGGTGCATATAGAAGTTATTCTCATTTACAAACATGAGGAATTTCACAATTGAAAAATGGTCAAAGAATATAAACAGGTAGTTTTTACAGGAAGAAATCTAAACTATCCACAAACATATGGAACAATGCTCACACAATCACTAATAATTAGGAACATGCCAGTGAAAGTAATTCTGAGGTTCTCCTTCACGACCATGAGTAATAGGGCATTGACACTGAAGATAAATAGATATTTAAGATAGTTAAGAAAACAACTAATTGCCCTTTATGAACTGACTGATAAAATGACAATAAGAAAAGGAAACTGGCAAGTGTGGAAAAGGCTGTGGGAAAGCATGCCCAATAATAAAGTTTTGGGACACCTATGAATTGGTCCAGCCATTCTGAAAATCAATTTTAATGTTCCAAAAGCAGTAAGCATACCTTTTGACCCAGCAATGCCACTACTAAACCTGAAGGTCAAACAAAGATATAAACACCTTTTTGGAGTAGTCATAAAGTGAAGACTAATGGGGTCCCTTTCATTTGGCAGATACCTAAACAATTATGTTACCTAAATATAATGGAATATTATCACACCATAAGAAATGCCTAAATAAAATGTTTCTGAGATACCTGGGACATCAAGCATAAAAAATCAAAAGTCTGTTATGTGGATAAAGGATTAGACTTGATCATCTTGATTCCAGAGGGCAGAACCACGATCAATAATTGGAAGTTATAAAGAGGCCAATTTAGGCCTGATATCAGGAAAACTTCTCAAAAGTGAGAATACTCCAAAAGTCCAGTTGGCTGCTTTGAAGAGGTGATGGGTTCCCTCTCTTTGGAGGTATTCAAGGAAAAGTTGAATGACCATTTTTCTCTTACACTGGATATTCTTTTCATGTATAGATTGAATGAGATGACTGCTGTGGTCCCTTCTAACTCTCAAGTTTTATGCAAATTATGTGAACCAAGGCTGACAGGGAACTCTGAGGACAACATATGGATTTTTTTCAATATTTTCCCCAGTTACATGTAAAGACAATTTTTAACATCCATTTAAAAAATTATCAGTTCCAATTTTTTTCTCTCCTCTCACCTCCCCCCTTCCTGAGACAGTAAGCAATCTGGTTTGGGTTACATATGTTCAGTCATACAAATCATATTACTGTATTAGTCATATTGTGAAAGAACACACAGACCCAAAGGGGAAAAAACATGAAAAAATACAGAAAGTGAAAAAGAGTATACTTCTATCTGCATTTAGACTTCATCAGTTTCTTTTTCTGGAGGTAGACAGTATTTTTCACCATGAGTCCTTTGGAATTGTCTTGGATCGCTGTATTGCTAAGAATAGCTAAGTCATTCACAGCTGTGTACAATGTTCTCCTGATTCTATGCACTTCATTTTGCATCAGATCATATGTATTTCTAGATTTTTCTGAAATCTGGGAGTACATCATTTCTTATTACACAGTAATATTCCATTGAAATCATATATCACAACTTGTACAGCCATTCCACAATTGATGTGCATCCCCTCAATTTCCAGTCTTTTGCCACCATAAAGAGTTGTTACAAGTATTTTTGTACAAATAGGTCCTTTGTCCCTTTTTTTTTATCTCTCTGGGATATAGACTTTGGTGTGGTATATCTGGATAAAAGGGTATTGATAATTTTACAGCCCTTTGGGCATAGTTCCAAATTGCTATCCATAATGGTTAGATAAGTTCACAACTCCACCAAAAGTGCAATAGTGTTCCAGTTTTCCCGCATCCCCTCCAACATTTATTATTTTACTTTTTTGTTATTTTTGTCAGTCTGATAGGTGTGATATGGTACCTCAGAGTTGTTTTAATTTGCATTTCTCTAATCAATAGTGATTTAGAGCATTTTCCCCTATGACTATAGAGAGTTTCAGTTTATTCATCTGAAAATAACCTATTCATATATTTTGACCATTTATCAACTGGGGAATAATTTTATCCTTGTAAATTTAATGCAATTCCCTATGTATTTGAGAAATTAGATCTTTATCAAAGATAGTTGTTGTAAAAAATGTTTCTAGATTTCTGCTTTCCTTCAATCCTTGCAAATGAATTAGCTTTAAGTGAGGCAGGAGTTTGTAAAGTCATCAGCTCACTCTCTCCTCCAGAGTCATGTGAGTCTAGTGGCAAGACATAGGTTAAGATTACTGGACATGGACCTAGATGTAGTGGGAGACAGACTTTTTTAGCTAAGGTCTTTCCCAGGTCTCAGTTTCTCAAAGGCAATACCATTCAGTAATTTAAGACTAAGTAAGAAATGAGGCAAAAGACTTCCTACTAAAAAAAAATTCAATCTGAGAGGGAAAGATACTTAGGGTTTTTGGCCAGAACATAAACAATTGCTATTTGCACTTATTGTGAGTCATCAAAACCCAAGAAATGATCAAGTGAAGCTTAGGCCAGGACCTTTATTGACCACTCAGTGAGTATCAGAGTGATTTGAGTCCAAGGTATAGTCAAGTACTCTATTTGAATCCAAACGGGCTTTGTCAAAGCCTGATTTTCCAGAGCAGAGAACCAAATAAAGACAGACACAGAGATGCAGAGACAGGGACAGGCAGACCCAGAGCCAGAGAAAGAGAAATATAGATGCTGATTGCAGAACAGTATACACAAAGAGACACATAAAGCAAGCAACTGTTGCTATGAGATATGCATCAAGGAAGGGAATAAACATCATCCCAGTCTCTCTGGTTACCTCACTGATCTCTTCCTAGCCAGGCAAGAAGAAAGTGAGGCCCAACAAGGTTAAATAGTTGCCCAGGATCACACAGGTACTAAGCCTCAGAGGCAGCATTGGAACTCAGGTCCTCTGTCTCCTTAGCAGCCAAAGTTTCTTCTAGTCCTACCTAGCTTTAGATCTAGACCATTTAGTTCCCAAAAGCTCAGTCCCTATGAGACAGTAACAGGATGCCCAATGGCACTGTACATGTGCATGGGAAGCATAGTACCCTAATGCTCCCTCCTACAATACCTAGCTTTGCTCTCTTCACTATGCATCAGTTGATATACGTCTTCCCAAGTTTTTCTGAAACCACCCTGTTTGTCATTTCGTATTTCACATTAGTATAGCCCAACTTGTTCAGTCATTTCAGATTTGATGTTCATCCCCTCATTTACCAATTCTTTGCAGCCACAAAAGGAGCTACTATAGATGTTTTTGTACACATAAGTTCTTTCCCCCTTTTTTATCTCTATGGGATACAGACCTATTAATGATATTGCTGGGTCAAAGGGTATGCACAGTTTTGCAGCCCTTAAGGTATAGTTTTAAATTCTTCTCCAGAATGACTGGACTAGTTCACAATCTAAAAATAGTGCATTCAACACTTGTCATTTTCCTTCTTTGTCATTTTAGACAATTTGATATATATATAAAGTGGTATCTCTGAGTTATTTTCATTTGCATTTCTTTCATCAATAATGATTTAGAGCATTTTATCATGTGATTATATCTTTTAAAATTGATTAATGGGGCAACTAATTGCCACAGTGAATAGAGCACTGGCCCAGGAGTCAGGAGGACCTGAATTCAAATATGGCCTCAGACACTCAACACTTACCAGCTGTGTGAACTTGGGCAAGTCACTTAACCCCAATTGTCCTGCCTTCCCTTCTACAAAAAGAAAAAAAAAGGTTTTTCTCATGACAGATAAAGATTGTTCTTGGTTTTAAAAAGATATTTATCATTTTAAGAAGAATTCTGTTGATTCTTATGCGTTCCAGTTTTTTTTTCTTTTTTTAATAGGAAAGGGTGTTGTATTTTGTCAAAAGCTTTTTTTCTGTATCTTTTGATATAATCACAGGGTTTTGGGTGGTTTTGTTATTGATATGATCAATTATGCTGATAGTTTTCCTAACATTCTTAAATTCCTAACATTCTTAATATCCCTAACATAAAGAACCCTGCATTCTTATTACACATCTCACTGGTCATAGCATATGATTTTTGTGATATACTACTATAATCTCCTTTCTAGGATTTTTTTCAAATGTTTTATTGCTATTTATTAAGTAAATTGGTCAACTTTTTTTTTGTTTTTACTCTCCCTTGTTTAGGAATCAAAACTATATATTTTTTTTGCTATAAAATGACATTAATAGGACTTCTTCTTTACCTATTTTTTCAAAGAGTTATATAGTATTGAAATAAATTGTTCCATAAGTTTTTGGTAGAATTTAATTCAAAATCCATCTGGTTCTTTGGATTTTGTTTAAGGGAATTCATTTGTGCCTAATCAAATTTCTTTTTTTTATATAATATGGAGTTAAGTATTGTATATTTTATTCTGTTAATATGCACTATATGTGTATATATGTATACATACATATATGTATATGTGTGCATACACACATTTATGAATATTGATCCATTTCAATTAGATTTTCAGTTTCCCTGGTATATGATTATGCAAAATACCTCCTAATAAGTCAATTTCTTTTCCATTAGTTATGCATTTACCCTTTTATTTTTAACACTAGTAAGTTGGTTTCCTTCTCTTTTTTTAATCAAATAACCAACAATTTCTCTGTTTTATCTTTTTTCCTAAAACCAACTCTTAGTTTATTTATTAGTTTTTTTTTCATTTTTTTTAAATGTTCAGTGTTGTTATTCTCACCTTTGATTTTCAGGTTTTTCTGTTTTGATATTTAATTGGAAATTCTTAATTTTTTCTTTGTTACCCCTCCCTCCCCATTGTAGATTTTTTTTCAATTTAGAATTGGACCTTTTATTATACTCCATGTTGGGTGATCAGGCCACATGGTGGGCTGAACTAGGTACCACCCAACCATCCCAGGTCATACAGCAGAGTTCTCAAGTAGAACCTCAGCTTTTAAAGGGAGGCCATGCCACCAATGGTTAGATATTACATAAGCAGAAACTTGCAGAGGCCAAAAACAGTGATTGATCAGTACACACCTTGAAATTCCCACCGGCGCCAAATCTCCCTGACCCAGAAGCACACCCACCTCTGTGCAGGTGAGCTGACTGAGGAAGGACAGAGACCCAGTGGGGGAGGGGGCAGGGAAGAATGGAGTCATGCACAACATTCCCTACTTCTCTTGTGAGTGTGTCAAACCCTTGACACCGCCAGGCTGAATCATACAGGACAGTCAGCTCTGTTCCCAAGGGCTGGTAGTGGGGATCCATAACAATTAGTAATTTAACAGTTAATAGGGACTTCCTATAATCAAGGCCATAGTCACAAGGAAGAGGAGGTGGCCACATATTTCCATCGGTCCTCTAGTTGAATTTCTCCAGGAAAGAAGCTGTCCCAATAGAAGACCTGAGTCTGGATTCTTGGGAAAGCTGTCTGCATTTGATGTCGGTCTTTTTCAGATTCCTTGGCTTGGGGTGGGGGGTAATCTTTAGATGACTAGAGTTCAAATGTACAATACAAGAGCTTCCAGGAACATGATTTTACATATAAAGGTCCAGTTTTCTAGCCATGCAAGACTAGGTTCAAACAAATAGTTCACTTTTCTTAGCCACACAGGGCTAGGCTCAATCAATACAGTGAGGTTTGTTTGTTTTTTTCCAATTTTACAAAATGACATGATTACATTAAGTCAGGTCCACAATTACATGTCGCCAAGATAACAAAGAAAACTTGCATACAAACTATACAAGAATCATAATGAACATACCATCCCTTGTATCCCTGTGACCTATTTCATTTAAACAACACTTTTTAAATCCCAGATGACATGTAGCTGCAGAATTTAAAAAGGAGTTCTGCTTTTCCACTTCAGATCTAGAGGTGACCAGATAATTGTGACTTAATATAAACTAGTACAATTACTTAAGATTAGTTCCATATTTTGAAACTACAGAGAATTTTTTTTAATTTATTCTTTGTTATTTCTACCTTTCCTAAATCCTGTACTTGGTCTAGGAATCCTTTAAAATACGAAAAACTTTTTTTTTTAAATTGATTTCATCTGCCCTTTGTAAAATTGTCAGACAGAAGCATTAACAAAGTAACATTAGCTTCACCCTTAGCTAAAATCCAAAATCCATACCTCTGATATTATTCCCAAACATGCTCAAAGCATGAATTCACATAATGGGAATTTTTAAAGCCAATTTTTATACATCTGTATTTAATTCTAGTTGTCATCTAAGTCTGATCCTGTTGCTCTCCTCAAACGTCACTATCCTGGTCAATCAGGCATCTATTTCATTACTTTTTGCCTTATTACTAATCATCTCCTTCTTTGAAGGATGTTATCTCTATATTTATTAATTTATCTGGCCCTGAATATTACTTCTCAAGTGAATTTGCTATAGAATAAAAGGAGGGACAATATAATAAACCTTGCCAGAAGGAAAACTTCCTTAGCCTTGTTTGATTCCAGGCATGAGTCATCTCTACATTCAGATAGCCACCAGGTGTTGAAAGCAAGGCTTAGGCATAAATAGGTGGGGGGTTTCCTTTCCAGATAGAAAATGCACAATTGGGAAATAAAGTCAGAGAGATCCCACCTGGGCAGTGTCTGAGGTTGTCCCCAAACTTTTCCAAGCACAGACATCCACTTTGAACAGTTTGCAACCTACAGCCTCTGCCATCCCATTATCGGTTTTTATGATGATTCCTGTAATCAAGGCTTAGAAAAATAGTAAAATTTACAGTCCCCCAAATTAGTAAATAGCAAATAAATATGGACTAGTGTCCTTCAGACAGGGCCATCAAAAATTTGATTGAGCTATTAATTACAAACTCAAGTTACAAATCTTTCTGCCTTCCAAAAACTTCCTCATGCTCTCTCAACATAATTCTAAAACTGATATCAACTATCTGGAAACAGGAGAAGCTGGATGAACCCCATTTGTCCCCAAACCTTCTCATCTGCTTTGTCCAGCTTTTCATAAATAGACTTTAAAGACAGTTTGAATTAACCTGGTGTTAAAAAATGGTATCTTTATTTTCTCTCAACTAAAGTATCTCTGATTAAATATCCCACACCCAAGTACCCCATCATTCCAATCACTTGATTATTCCCCCTTAAACAGCTGGGACCCAAAATCATTTGGGTAGATCTGTCTCTGTTACATAGGGGGCTGGGTCTGTAGCCAGTGGCTAAAACGTGGCTGAAGCCAGGTCCAGGGGGTGATGGGCCATGGTCTCGGGACAGTGGGTACTCAGCCTGAGATGACATCTGCCATTGTAGATTTTTTTGGTCAGACATTTTTTTTGCTCATTTTCCCACCTTATTGCTTGATTTTATATTTATATTGAAGTTGGAAATGCAATGTCTTATGCTTCAGCCTTTTTCACACTGCTATTTTCAGAGCTATTTCTGGGGATTTGGAAGTTTATAGTGGTTGCAAGGTAATGTGACCTCAAGGGAGGTGGGTGGGAAAGGTGTGGTCACTGCTCTCCTGGTCTGTGCTGTGGCTCTTACCTGAGAAGAAACCCTGAGTCCTTGGACTACAAACATTACAGCTACTCTGGGTCCCTGATCTCTTCTGACCAGAAGCAATACTGTTCCTCAGCTTCCCTGATCACTTGTGACTAAACACAATACTACTCCTCCTGGTCCTACTCTCTCTTGCCTGAAAGTGCTCCTTTCTGCTCTTGAGCTGTGACCCAGCAGACTATATAAGCAATAGAGTTGCCAAATTGCTTCTGGTTCTGCATACAGTTCTAGTACAGGGGTTCCCTGTAATTTCTTTCTGATCAATTGCAAAGTTCCTTTAGTGTCTCTGATTTGAGACTCCTGTTGCATCTGCCACCACCTAATCCCACCAATGATGTTTCATCCACATGAACTGCAGGCAGCTTCTACCTCTGAGATCTCTTCTTCCATCCTCTTCAATTGTCTTGGCTTAGAAGAATATTCCACCTTCACCTTTAGTTGACTCTGCCAATCAAAATTTCGATTTCAGTCACTGTTTTCAAGTTGTTTGGAGGGTAATGTTAAGAGAGCTAGGCATAATGCTTCCTCTACTCTGCCATCTAGCTAATAGCTTCTTAAATTGCATTACTGATCATTTGTTCCTTTATGAAGTACAGGAATCACCAAAGGGAAATGGGCCATTTTCCCTAACTTTGAACATATTCACACTTTCAATGCTTTCACTCTTTTTTCCAACTTAAGAGTATTTTATTTTTTCCAATGACACATAATGAAAGTTTTCAACATTAATTTTTATAAGATTTTGAGTTCCAAATTTTTTCTCCCTCCCTCCCCAACCGTCCCCAAGACAGCAAGCAATCTGATATAGGCTATCCATGTACAATCATATTAAATATGTTTCCACATTACTCATGTTGTGAAGAAGTAGAACCAAAGAAAAACACCACAAAAAGAGGAAAAAGGGAAGAAAATAAGAAGCTTCGATCTGCATTCAAACTCAATAGTTCTTTCTCTGGATGTGGATGGCATTTCCATCTTGGGTCTTTTAGAATTGTCTTAAATAATTGTATTGCTGAGAAGACCTAAGTCTATCAAAGTTTGTCCTTATACAGTGCTAAAGTTGCTGTGTACAATGTTCTCCTGGTTCTGATCACTTCAGTCAGAATCAGTTCATGTAAGTTATTCCAGGTTTTTCTGAAATCCACCTGTTAATCATTCTTTTGATTCATTTATTTATTTTTTAGTTTTCAACATTCACTTCAACAAGATTTTGAGTTACAAATTTTCTCTCTGTCTCTCCCCTATCCCCCCCCAAATATAGCAAGTCTACTGATCACCCCTTCCCCTAATCTGTTCTCTCTTATGTCCTCCCCCACCTCCATCCCCTTACTTTCTTATAGGGCAAGATGGATTTCTATACCCCATTGCTTGTATATCTTATTTTCTGGTTGCATGTAAAAAAAAACAATTTTTAACATTTGTTTTTAAAACTTTGATTTCCAGATTCTTTCCCTTCTTCCCTCCTCACCTGCCCCCACTGGGAAGGCAAGCAATTCGATATAGGTTGTACATGTGTAGTTACACAAGAGATTTCCATAGTAGTTATATTGTGAAAAACTAACTATATTTCCCCCCCATTCTATCCCACCTACCCCCATTTATTCTGTTTTCTCCTTTGACATTGTCACTTTTCAAAAGTGTTAGCATTTAACTGCCTCTCCCCCAATATGCCCTCCCTTCTGTCATCCCCCCTCTTGTCCACTTACCCCCTACTTTCCTGTAGGGTAAAATACTCAATTGAATGAGTATCTTATTCCCTCCTTACACCAAATCCAGTGAGAGTAAGGTTGACCCATTCCCTTTCACCTTCCTTCTCTTCCCCTTCATTGTAACAGTTTTCTCTTGCCTCTTTGATGTGAGATAATTTACCCTATTCTATCTCTTCCTTTCTCCTTCTCCCAATATATTCCTCTCTCACTGCTTAATTTTATTTTTTAGATCTCTTCCCTTCATATTCAACTCATCCTGTGCCCTCTGTCTATGTATACACATACACACATATACACATACACACATATGCCCTCCTATCCATACATATATATGTGTGTATACACATATATACATATATATTTCTTTCAACTATCCTCATATTGAGAAAAGTCTCATGAGTTACAATTATCATTTTTCCATGTAGGAATTTAATAAGTCCCTTATGATTTCTTTTTCCTGTGTGCCTTCTCATGCTTCTCTTGCTTCTTGTATCTGAAAGTCAAATTTTCTGTTCAGCTCTGGTCTTTTAATCAATAAAATACTTGAAAGTCCTCTATTTCGTTGAATGTCCATAATTTCCCCTGAGGTATTTTACTCAGTTTTGCTGTGTAGGTGATTCTTGGTTTTAATCCTAGATTCTTTGATCTCCGGAATATCATATTCCAAGCCCTTCAATCCATTAATGTAGAAGCTGCTAGATCTTGTGTTATCCTGATTGTGTTTCCACAGTACTCAAATTGTTTCTTCCTGACTGCTTGTAATATTTTCTCCTTGACCTGGGAACTCTGGAACTTGGCTATAATATTCCTAGGAGTTTTCTTATGGGGATCTTTTTCAAGAGGCAATAGGTGAATTCTTTCCATTTCTATTTTCTTGAATTTTTCAAGAATTTCTTGAAAGATGATGTCTAGGCTCTTTTTTTATCATGGCTTTCAAGTAGTCCAATAATTTTTAAATTCTCTTTCCTGGATCTATTTTTCAGGCAGTGGTTTTTCCAATGAAATATTTCACATTGCCTTCTATCTTTTCATTTGTTTGGATCTTTTTTATAGTATCTTGATTTCTCATAATGTCATTAGCTTCCTTTTGCTCCAATCTAATTTTGAAGTAATTATTCTCTTCAGTGAATTTTTGAAATTCCTTTTCCATCTAAGCAATTCTTCTTTTTAAGGCATTCTTCTCTTTAGCTTTTTGGATGTCTTTTGCCATTTGAGTTAGTCTATTTTTTAAGGTGTTATTTTCTTCAGGCAGGCTGTTGACTCATTTTTCATGATTTTCTTGCATTGTTCTCATTTCTCTTCCCAATTTTTCCTCCACTTGTCTTACTTGATTTTCAAAATCTTTATAAGCTCTTCCATGGCCTGCAACCAATTCATATTTGTCTTGGAGGCTTTTGATGCAGGAGTTTTGACTTTGTTTTCTTTTTCTGGTTTCATGTTTTGATCATTTTTTCCCCCAGAAAAGGATTCTATAGTCTGATTGCACTTCTTCCGTTTGCTCATTTTGCCAGCCAATTGCTTGACTTTTGAGCTCTTTGCCACAGTAGAACTCTGCTTCCAGAGTGGAGAGAGCTGTGTCCCAAACTGCTGGGGTTTTGTGCAGCTGCTGTCAGAGTTTTTTTCAAGGCACCTGCCTCAGAACTCTGAGGAGGACTTTATCTCCACAGCCTCAACAAGCTCTGCCACACCAGTGCTCCTCACCTCAGCACCACCACCCAAGACTGTGACCCAGACCCAAACAGGGCAAAGCAGGAGAATTCTGCCTCAGTGCCAGCAGAGAAATTCCTGCAAATGCCCTCTTAAGAGACACTAGGTCCTCCTACGATCTGTAGGCCAGGAGCCAGAAGCAGCAGCCGTGGCATCAATTGCAGCTGTGTCACCTTTGCTGCCTGGGGGCAGAGGCCAGACTGTGCTCTTCTCTCACCCTGTATCAACAGGTTTCCCCACTGACCTTTTACTTTCTCTTTGGTGTTTATGGGTTGAGAGTTCTGGAAACTCCTGCAGCTGCCAGTGATTCACTCTCCTGAAGTCTGCTCTGGCCAATCTGGGCCCCCCTGCCTCCTCATCATTTCTTATAGTACAATAGTATTCCATTACTTTCATATACCACAAGTTGTTCAGCCATTCCCCAGTTCATGGGCATCCCTCCATTTTCTAATTCTTTGCCACCAGAAAAAGAGCTGCTATAAATATTTTTGTACATGTGGGTCCTTTTCCATGGGGTACATACATAGTAGTGGTATTGCTGGATTAAAGGGTAGGCACAGTTTTATAGCCCTTTGGGCATAGTTCGAAGTTGCTCTCCAGAATGGTAGGACAAGTACTTTCACTCATCATCTCGCCTTCTTGGCTTCCCTGACATCTTTTACATCCTATCTTCTGCAGTAAGTCTTTCTAGATGCCTCTCTAACTCTTTTTCCCTTCCCACTGCTTATTACTTCCACTTCATCCTGTCCATGGTTTTTCATGGTTGTTTGCTTGTTATCTTATTCATACACTTACCTCCTTCCTAACAGTTCAGAGACTGCTGTTTGCCTTTGACTGTATTCCCAGAATTTTCTAAGCTCAGTGCCTGGCATGTAGTAGATGCTTAGGAGATGTTTATCGATTGACTATCCTGGATATGATTTTCATTAATAGGGAGGAACTGGTTCCTGCAATAGAAATGGTCAGAATGGTGGAAGGAAATGACCACTCAGACCTAGAGCTTGTCATAAAGGAGAATGAATCTGGGCATAGTCTAAAAAGTCAATGAACCCAGTAGTGTAATGTTCCATAAATCCAAATACCAAAATTACTGGTGTAAGGACTCACTTTTTGACAAAAGTTTCTGAGAACCCTTTAAAGCAGTATGGAAGAAATTAAGCATAGATTAGCAGCTCACATTGTGAACCAAGATAAGTTCCAAATAAATACACAAATTAGACCCCCCCCAAAAGGGATATTATAATCAAATTACAGAATTGAGGAATTACCTTTCTCACCTATAGACAGTTTGGGAACAACGAAGAGAGAGAGAGGATCACAGTGGGTAAAATCCATCATTTTAATTACATCAAATTCAAATGTTTTGTGAAAAAGTAAATTAATGGAGATAAAAGTAGAAGGAAAGCAGGTAAATGAATAAAAATCTTCATAGCAAGTTTCTCTCATATGTAAAGTATACAGAAAAGTGATTCTAATTTATAATCATAAGAGAAATTTCCCAAATGACAAATGGTCAAAGGATGTGCAGTTTTCAGAGGAAGAAATCAAAACTATCCATAACCATATGGAAAAATTCTCAAAATTACTAATAATTAGGAAAATGCAAATTAAAGCAACTCTGAGGTTTTGCTTTATAGCCCTGAGTAATAGGGCATTGATACTGAAGATAAGAGATACTGAAGAAAGCAACTAATTTTCATTTCAGAAGTGATTGGTAAAGATGACAATAAAAAAAGTGAAAATGATAGTTATTGGAGAGACTGGGCTAAAACAGGCCCAGTAATAAACTGTTGTTGCCACAGTGAATTGGTCCAGGGCTTCTGAAAATCAGTTGTAAAGTGTTTTCCAAAAGCACTAAACTGAGCATCTTTTTTGACCCAGTTATACCACAACTGGGCCTATACCTCAATAGGATTAGAAAAAACAAAAAGGAAAGACTCCTGTGTGCAAAAATATGACAGATTTTTGGTAGTGGTGATTGTAACCTACTACTACTACTACTACTACTGCTGCTGCTGCTGCTGCTGCTACTACTACTACTACTACTAAACTACTAATACTACTGCTACTATGATGGAGTAAAATGGAGACTAATTGGGTACCCTTCAACTGGCAGAACATCTAAACAAATTATGTTATAGAAATATAATGGAATATTAATGCAATATAAGAAATGCCTAAATGAAAAAAAAATTCAGAGAAACCTAGGAAAAGAAGCACCAAACACAAAAGTCTGTCATGTGGATGAAGGATTAGAGGTCAGAACCAATTTAGGCATGGCATCAGAAAACAAAACCTTCCTAAAAAATGAGAATTTTCCCAAAGTGTAGTAGGCTACCTTGAAGAATGGTAGATTCACCCTCCATGGAGCGGAACCAAGGAAAAGCCAGATCATTTCTCTTTTTGTGTGTGTTTAAAAAAAAATATTTAGGGGCGGCCAGGTGGCTCAGCGAGTAAGAGCACCAGCTCCAGTGTCGGGATGACCTGGGGATCAAATCCAGGATCAGATACTTAGTACCACACCCAGAAATAACTGGCCGTGTAACCTTGAGCAAGTTACTTAACCCCAATTGCTTTAAAAATATATATTATTTATTTTTAACATTCTTTTCTTTTTGAATTTTGAGTTGAAATTTTTCTCCCTACCTCCCATCCTTCCCCTACCCACCAAGAAAGCAAACAATACATCAACTGTTCATGTGAAATTATGCAAAAAAATATTTCCATATTAGCCATACTATAAAACAAAGCAAACAAAAAAGGATGAAAATTACACTTCAGTTTGCACTCAACAGATTTTCACTTCTCTCTCTCTGAATGTGGAAAGCGTATTTTCATCATGAGTCCTTTGTAATTGTCTTAGATTATTGTGATATATTATTACTATGTTAAAATAATTGTTATATATTATATTACTATATATACACACACATATATATACATATAAAATATAGTTTGTACCAACATAGACAAAAGTCACAGAAACAGAGACCCAAACTCACACACAATATATATGTATATGTGTAGGCATATATATATATATATGTGTGTGTGTGTACATATATACATGTATAAGTATGTATATGTGTATGTATTTATGTATGTATATTTTGTCTTACATGATAGAATATGTGCTCCTTAAAGAAAGGGATTGGTTGGTTTGGGGTATCCCTAATGCCTAGCACAGTGTCTGGTACATAGTAGGTGCTTGATGAATGGGTGTTGCTTAGTTGCTCATTATCTAGGGACAGGAGGGACTTTCAGTATTTGGGGGGGGGGGCAATTGAGGTTAAGTGACTTGCCCAAGGTCACAAGGTAACACTTGTGTTAAGTATCTGAGGTTGGATTTGAACTCAGGTCCTCCTGACTCCAGGGCCAGTGTTCACTGAGCCACCCAGCTGCCCTACCTTTCAGTATTCATCACAGTCATGACTGTCTCATTTTGTTTATGTTTAGGCTTGGCAAGGAAAGTATTATAACTGGGTATAGTGCTTGGTGTATGGTGTTCAGTGGCATTGGCTGTACCTTGATGGTAGAGGGATACCTAATAAAGTTTAGGCCACACATCTAATACCCAACAGAGCCTCTCTTTTTCTCCACTGTCCCATTCAAGCCACCCTCTCCTCTTAGCCATAATCCTAAATATCTTGCTCTGATTTTCAAGGTCCCTACTATGCCACAGTCACCTGTCGCTCTTACTCTGTATTCTCTTGCAAACAGACACCTGCATGATATCTTATTGAAAGACGTGACTCTTCTATGCTACTCTGTGCACAGCACCCAGGTCATTCCCTCAAGCCAGTCATTGACATGCCAGCTTTGAGGAACTTCCTCATTCCAGCTCCACTACCCCTCCCTTGAAGCAATTGCTTCCCCTAGCAGTTGATGCAAATTTGTGCTGGGTCACAAGAGCTCAGCTGCATGGAGCTGTCCCTTGCAAAGTGATGATCTGGCCTGGGGTTCTCAACCTCCTAATTCCTCTTTTCCATTTTACTAAAAATGTCCCCCTGTAGCAGCAAGCACCCCAAGCGTCCTCAGGGTGGCTGCTAGCACAGGTTCTTGGATCTGTTTTGTTAAAGGAAAGCAACTCAAAATGGGTTAACAAGCTTACTTTAATCAGTCAGACATATATCGTTTACCTTGTTCAGGGGAAAAGGTCAGCACCCCGAACTTCAAAGTATACAGGCAGAATTATCAAGACAGAAACAGATCAAGTAGACAGATTTCCAAACTGTCCAACCATTACATCCATACCCAGTCAACATCTGGGTTTCCACATCTGGGTTTTTCAAAGCCAGGGGGGGCCCTGGACAACAGCTTCCCAGAATACAGATCAAATCACAGAACACTTCTCAAAGTGAGCCCCCAAAACAAAGCCTCACATCAGGGCTTATATAGCCTTCTCCTGGCTCAGAGAATGTAACAACCTTATTGACCCACTGGCCAATCAAAAAGTATCTACTGAAAAACAAGCCTCCCACCCCAGGCTTCAGGTGCACTTTAGCCTAGGGGCAGGGAAGATCTTCCAAATTTGCATTCCCATTACACCCCCTTATATGAAGTCCTCCACGTCCTTTTAGGGAAGGCATTCAAGGTCTCTCTAAAGGTACAAGTGTCTCTGGTAGAACTTCTCAGTTGTGGGAGGAAAGGAATATACATTATGTCCCTCCAACTCCATCATTTACCTAGCATCCCCATTTAAAAATCAGGTTCTATCATTTTCTCATAACCACATCTTTTTATATTCTGCATCAGGGTAGGTCATTCTTACTATTATTGCATGAATCTGCATTATGTACACACTAGTGTGAGATATGAATCTTGAAAAACATGGGCAAATCTTCCAGTTCTGTGGTGATGCTAACTAGGAGGGTGATGGTGTGTTCAGTTACTATGTGAATTCAAATGAGATAATGTATGTAAAGCCTTTTCTACTGCTCTCCTTATTGAATTGGGGTGAAAACTCTTGAATATATATGATCTAAAGCATGGAAGGTCCAGTGTTCTTGGAGGGGTATGTGTGTGATTTTTCTAGATCCAGTGACAGGGTTCCAACAGTGAGGCCTTTGATATTTATTGCTTTCCAACTGCTTCCCCTACACCTGTGCTGAGCAGCCCAGATTCCCTTTTCCAAATCTTGTTCCCATTTTGGCACGGCTGGCATCTGCTGCATCTCTGGCATATTTGCCAGGTGTATGCATGGAGAAAAATAATAATGTGTTTGAACGTTAAATTCCAGATGGTGGAGTGTGATCTGTCATTCTTGGCAATCTCTGTCATTGGCAAGAAGTCCCAGTCCTGCTACAAGGATGCAATATAACAATGAATACAGTCCTGTAATATACTTGTGTGTTTACTCTGTGTGTATTCTGGCCTTTGGTTATCCATAGTGACAGCAGTAACTTAACCCCAAAGTGAAAAATGTTTTATTGATGCCCTTTAAGGAAAACAACTGAACCCCTTTTTAATGGAGGAGATGTCCCCAAGGAGAAAGTTTATGGGGCAACGTCAGGAGGTAGCTCCTGGTTAAAGACTTTGTCAAGTTATTTGTATGACTACAATTGTAATGACTACAATCAAGTCATTTTGGTAAGAATCCCTTTTCTCTACTCCTAAAACCAGTCTTCTTGGTCAAACAAAAGTCTCAGGTGTCTTCTGAGCATGCTGAGAGAGCTTTTCAATTGGAAAGCCTGCCTTGACTAGAGCTCCATACAGCACTTGTTTTCTATGGCCTGAACTACAGTAGCCCAAATACCACCCCAGCTAGAACTGTGACTGTAGTTCAGAGTCATCCACCCATCCCTTAGAACCCTCTGCCTACCACATCAGGGGGAGAATTTTCTGCTGCCCAGGCCCCCTCCCAGAAGATGACCTTTCAGTCATCTTTTAGATAGTGCCTAGTGTAGAAAAGGGCCCTCTACTGTTTCTGCAAAAATCAACAAGAACAGACATGGAAAGTCTCCTAACAAAAGTCTTCCTAGTAAAGAAACACAGGGACCTCATTAAAAAGAGAGAGAGGATTGAGGGATGTTCTCAAAGCATATATTAAACAAGTGTAAACCTGACAGAAATATTTTTGCACAAGGAGATGTAACACTTCACTTAGCAATAGTAAAAGTAAGTTTGGAAAAAGAAAGTAGATACTCACCCCTGGATGTGTCCAGTGTATCTGAAAGTGGTCAGTCTCTGGGGGAATCCTATAAAATAGCAAAGATCCAAGAGTGGAGTCCAAATGCACTCCACAGGTAACATTCCATATGAATTCAACCAATCATGTGTGTACAGAGAACCAGGGAACATGTCTTCATCATGTGAGTTTGTTGATAGAGATGGAAGGGGTTTCTTCTGGCAATCCCACCTCAGATCATTGTCAATAGAAATATCAGAAAGATTGTGCTTAAGGAGTCCAGATTTAGCAATCAGCAGACATTATAGAAGGGAACGGTAGAAACTGAGCAACACTGCACTGCAGGTTGTGAAATATTCATACCTGATGAATACTAATAAAGACATGAACTGGGGGCTGCAATTATCCTACAGAAGCTCAGCATCTTTCAAAAGTGAACAGATGAGAAATGTCCATAATTGCAAATGGAGACCTCAGGATATCCTTGGAAATTTCAAAATAAACAGTACTGCAACTGGAACATTGTCATGGAACAAAATTATTGTCTCCATCTCCTAGGCATAACATTGATCCATAAAAATTTAAGAACAATGTTTTAATAGCATGCTAAGTGTTACTAATCTCTCAGATGCATGGATGAAAAGCTTTCAACATAAAGAGACCCAGGGAAAGAACTGAAAACTGTGTTGGAACAGCCTGAGGAACATGTCTTCCTAACATTCCTGTCTCCTCCTAGAACTGGCCTAAAGATGTATCCATGAACCCTGCAGCAGATGAGCTAACATCCCAGTACTTTTATCGAGTTACAAAAGACAGTTATTCTGTGAAGCGATCTGAAGAATATTAAACAGAAATGAGTCAATAGCATGATATGTAAACTCCATTAAAAAGACTATCAGTGATGAATAATGATAAAAATAACAAACAATTCTCTAGTGCTTCATACCGTGTTTCCCTGATAATAAGACCTATCCCGAAAATAAGCCCTCCCCTTACTGTGTAAGATTCCTCTAAAATAAGCCCTCCCCCGAAAATAAGCCCTATTGAGATTGCTACTGTAGTGAAGGTAATCCCCTGCGCTACACGCTACATTACGGTACCCTCTGTATGCACCGTTTCCCCTCCCCCTCCTGAAACGCACGCCGCGCTCCGAGCTGCATCCAATCAGAGCTGCAGCAGTGAGCGTGTCATCCTGTTCTTCCCCAGTGATTTGCTTGCTGGTACATTTTTTTGTTCACATTTACCTGTTTATTAAAATTGCTGTCAATGTTCATTAAAATAAGCCCTCCCCTGAAAATAAGCCCTCTGGTGTTTTTCTGTCCAAAAAAATTAATAAGACAGTGTCTTATTATCGGGGAAACACGGTAGTTTGAAAAGCACTTTGCAAAATGTCTCATTTCAACCCTATAATTTACTTACCATAGATATTATCATAACCCCCATTTTACAGATACGAACATTGAGGTTTAGAGAGTTTAAGTGGGTTGCCTTGGTCACACAACAAATAAGGCAAAACTTTAGTCTACTTCTTGTGACTCCATTTCCAATTGTCTATCCACAATGCCAATTCACTAGGGGCAGGGCAGCTGGTGGTGGAGAGAATAAAACCCTAAATCTGAAATAGTTTTAGAAAGAAATTAAGTCCTTTGGTAGAGGAGACTGAGCCAAAAAGAAGGATGTGGCTCCCTCTTGCTTAGGCTCTCGAGGGTTTATATTGTATAGGATTTAGAACAGGGTACCCACACATAAACAACGGGTCAGATGCGCGTGCCTGCTTGGGTGTCTGCCCCCCTCCCCGACCCTCCCATCCCTCCAGGTTTCCTAGTGCCGGGAGAAAGTAGACTGAGCCCCGCCCCTTCCCCAGACTGGCCCTTTCCTCCTCTGTTCTGGGAGTTGTGAGGACTTCAAGTCCAATTCAAGGGCTGATGGTTTGCAGAACCTGTTGCAGTTACTGTGCTTTTCTCTTTTATGAAGTCCAGGACACCCTTACCTGAACCTCACCCTTCTACTCTTTGTTCTCTCCCTCCCAGTTTTGACCCTCTACAATCCCAAACCGAGTTCAGCTGCTTCTTCCTATCTCCAGTACCAGAAGCCTGCCCTCAGGATGCTGGGACCCTGGTCAGAGCTGGGCCCACCTTCAAGTGGAGAATAAACTGCAGCCCCCTCCTTTATCCAGTTTGAATGATGAGGACTGAGAGAAATGTCTCGGGGGGCTCCCCACTGCTCTAGGCCTGATGTCACAGAGCCCCCTCTCGCCTCCTGCCTTCCCATTTTGCTCTGGGAGGAAACTAGTCCCGCCCTGAAGTGACGCCATAATGCCCGCCCCCTCCCCCCTATTAGGTGTAAAACTTTGTCTCTAGAAGAGGATGTGAATGGGCTGCAAGTAGCTGAATGTCTGCATGCCCCTCATCCACTTGCCTTTCCTTTCCCCTACACACCTCTTCCCCTCCGTTACCCCGATGTTAACATCTTCCGGACCGATCGACCCAGCTAGTTCCCAAGTGCCTGTGAGGAAGGTAAGTGCCCCCTCTCCTGCTCCTGCCCCAGCCCCTCCCTTTCTTCTCCTTATCTTCTCTAACCCTTCCCCCGCAACCATTCCTTGAAGACCCTCACCCCCTACTGACTTCCCTTAGTGCTAAGGAAGATGTGTGTAAGGTCTTGAAAGTATTAAAACCTTTGTTTATGCCTGTTATTTCTGTGCATATAGGACCGTCTGTGTGTGTTTGGGTATGTGAGAGAGAATGTCTGTGTGGGGGTGTGTTGTGTGGATGGATGGGTGTGTGTATTCAAGGGTGAACCTGTGTGTGCTTGCTCCTCCAGGGTTGCTCCTGCCCTGGTCTTTGTCGGGAGGGCTGGGATTTTGTGGAGTCGTGAGATGTCATGGGGGTATGCTGGAGACCAGCAGGGAGAAGCCTTTGGGGCCACTCCCTCCCTCCCCTCCTCTGGTGGCCTTTTCTGTCCTTCCTTTCTTCCTCCCGTCTTTGGCCTAGTCTTGGGGCTGAGGAAAGAGGAGACAGTTCAGGAACTCTTCCCCCCCCATATCATCTCTATTGTTTGGTGTCTTTTAATGGTATATTTATTTTTTCGTTGTTCTGGTTTCAACCAGCAGCTGGTAAGAAGGGGCCTATCCATGTACCTTTTTGTGGAACAGAAAGAGAGGACTGTCTCTGAACCTGCAGATCTCTATGATTTATAGACTAAAAAAAAGAGTTATTTTAATGTGCACTTTTTTCATTACGAGAGATTTGGAGCATCTTGTCTTAGGGTTATTGATAGCTTGGATTTTTTCCTTTGAAAACTTCTGTTCATATCCTTGAACCTATTGGTGAATGGCTCTTGATCTTGGAAATTGAAATCAGTCCCTTCTAATTTTGCACGTGAAACAGTCCTTAGAGAACTTTATTGCAAAGATGGTTTTTCCTCACTTAACTGTTACTTTTATCATTTTGACTGCATTTGATATGTGTGCAAAAATATTTTAATTTTATATAAGCAGAATTAGCCATTTTATTTTCTGTGATCCTCTCTGTTGTTTTTGTCATAACCTCTTCTCCTGTCCCTCAATGTGAAAAGTAATATCCTCCTTGCTCCTCTAATTTCTTGTTGATTCCACTTTTACACCTAATTCATGTATCCATTTGTACTTTGACTTGATAGAAGGATGGTGTGAGTTATTGGTGTCCTATCAAATTTCTGAGAAACGACTTTTACCTTACCCCATCTGCTTGTTTTTTTTAAATAGTGTGATAAAATAGCTTTGCTTTCTGCACCCTCACCCACATGCTTTCTTTGGATTTATTAAACGCTATTTCATTTTATTTGTTTGCTTCTGTACATCGTATACCTAATATTTTCAATTGATCAACCTTTCAATATTTCAAAAGTTCCAAATGATTTCCAGCCAACTAGGTGTCCCACTGGGACTAAAATCAGAAAGACTCATCTTCCTCAGTTCAAATCTGACCTCAGACACTTACTAACTGTGCGACCCCGAACCAGTCACTTAGCCCTGTTTCCCTTAGTTCCTCATCTGTCAAATGAGCTGCAGAAGGAAATTGCAAACCAATCCAATATCTTTGCCAAGAAAATCTTAAATGGGGTCAGTTTAAGTCAGACAGGTCTAAACGACAACAATTATTTTCATAATCACTGACTTGTAGTATATTTTGAGATCTGCTACTGATAATCCCTAATCCAAACCCCCTTCTTTCCTACTCCCCCCCAACTAATTAACCTTGAGATGCTTAACTTTTTTTGTAAAATTTTTATTGATTTTTTCTGTTTCTGATATCAACAGGGTATCTTGTGTTTCCCTCCCTCTCTCCATACTTGAAAGCCATGCCATGTGAGAAGTAGTATTTTTCTTTTGTTTTAGGGAGGAGAAGAAAAGCAAGCACAATTGATGGATGCATTTGGGAAAAGGTGTGCAATGTGTAACACCTGTGGGCCTCTCTCACCTTCTAGCCAGGGTAGGCTGATGGTGTCTTCTCTTGTTTCTTTTTCAGTCTCACTTGATCTTTAACATTTTGTTACTGGTACTTTTAATTTTTTGCTGAGTTGTTATTTCCATTTAAATTGTTGTAGTTATGGGGTGTATATATATATATACTGTTTTCTTGGCTCTGTGTAATTCACTTTGCATCAGTTCACAATGATTTTCCCATACTTCTGCACATATCATACACATCATTTCTTACAATACAATATTATTATTCCATTACATTCATGTTACACACCTTGTTTAGCCATTCCCTGATTGATGAGCATCTACTTTATTTCTAGTTCATAACTGTCAGAAAAAGGGATGCTATAAATATTTTTGAGCCAATGCAATCAAGATTAGAAGGGAAGCAGCAAGCTGGGAAAGAATTTTACAGCCAGTGTCTCTGATAGAGGCCTCATTTCTAAAATATATAGAGAACTGAGTTAAGTTTATAAGAATACAAGTCAATCCCCAATGGATAAATGGTCAAAGAGATATGAACAGACAGTTTTCAGATAAAGAAATTAAAGGTATCTATAATCATAGGCAAAAAATGTTCTAAATCACTATTGAGTAGAAAAATGCAAATTAAAACAGCCCTGAGCTACCACCTCACATCTATCAGATTGGCTAATATGACAAAAAGGGAAAATGATAAATGTTGGAGAAGATGTAAGAAAATTGGAACACTAATGCATTGTTGGCTGAGGTGTGAACTGAAAGCAATTTGGAAGTATGCCCAAAGGGCTGCAAACCTGTCAAAACCTTCGACCCAGCAATATCACTTCTATATCTATATTCCAAAGACATGATACAAATGGGAAAAGGACTGCATGTACAAAAATATTTACAGCAGCTCTTTTTGGTGGCCAAGAATTGGAAATTATGGGGATGTCCATCAGTTGGGGAATGGCTGAACAAGTTGTGGTATATGAATGTAATAGAATACTATTGTGTTATAAGAAATGATGAGCAGGCAGATGTAAAAAAAAAAACATGGAAAGATTTACAGGAACTGATGCTGAGTAAAGTGAGCAGAAGAAGGAGCACACTATACACAGTAACAATAACACTGTGCGATGAGCAACTTTGATAGACTTAGTTCTTCTCAGCAATGCAATGATCTAATACAATGCCAAAGGACTCGTAGTGGAAAATGCTGTCCACATCCAGAGAAAGAATTATGGAGTGTGAATGCAGATTGAAGCATGCTATTTTCTCTCTTTTTTTTCTTTCTGGTGGTTTCTGTCCTTTGTTCTGATTCTTCTGACTAATGTAGGAATATTTTTAAAATAAGTAAATATGTTGGAGTATATAGGGACTTTATCAACGGCTTCCTTGGTGTGTAATGGAGTCTTTGTTTTAAAGGCTTTGGACATTTTACTTTCTTTGCATAATTCCCTATTTCATTCCAAAATGGTGTCATTTCACAGTTCTACCAACAATGTATTAGGGTGCTTATATTCCCACACCCTTGTTTAGGTAAGAAAACCATATTTGTGCCATAAAAAGGAATTTGATAGGACTCCTTTACCTGTTTTTCTAAATAGTTATAGAGTACTGAGATGATATGTTTTTAAAATGTTTGGTAGAATTGTCTTTCAAAATTGAGTCCTAGTGATCTTTTCTTAGGGAACTCATGTCTTGTTCCATTTATTTTTTAAATATAGGGTTTTTTAAGGCTTCTATTTTGTCTTCTGTTAACATGGGCAGTTTATATTTTTGTAAATACTCATCTATTTCATGTAGATTGTTAGTTTTTCTAGCATATGATTGATCAAAATAACTCCCTAACATAGCTTTAATTTCATGTTCGTTGATTGTGCATTTACCCTTTCTTTTTTGTTACTGGTAATTTGGTTTTCTTTCCTTTTTTTGTTCTTAATCAATTAACCAATGGTTTATCTATTTATTAGTATTTTCCTAAAACTAACACCTACTTTAATTTATTGATTTGATTTTTTAAAAAATACTTTCTTAATTTCATCTTTGATTTTGGGATTTCTATTTTGATGTTTAATTAGAGATTTTTCATTATTTATTTTTCCATTTCCTTCATCTGCACTGTCTCAGTTTTTATTGATGTAAGCATTTAGAGATAGAAATCCCCCCTAAGTATTGCTTTGGCCACATCCCAGAAATTTTGATTATGTTGTCGCTTGTTGTGATTCTCTTTAATGAATTCATTGATTGATTCAATCATTTGTCCTTTGATCCACTCATTCTTTAGGATTAGATTACTTAGTTTCCAATTAATTTTTAAACAATGCTTCCACAGCTCTGTAATTTATATTGCATTGTGGTCTGTAAAAAGTGCATTTTACATTTCTGACTTTCTTTGTTTAGTTATAGGGGTTTTATGCCCTAGTATACCATCATTTTTTTGTGAAGGTGCCATGTGCAGCTGAGGGAAATTATATTCCTTTCTATTTCCATTCCATTTTGTCCAGAGTTCTATCATATCTACTTTTAAAATATTCTTTTCATATCCATAACTTCTTTTAAAATTTATTTTAGGGGCGGCTAGGTGGCACAGTGAATAGAGCACCAGCCCTGGAGTCAGGAGGACCAGAGTTCAAATCTGGCCTCAGACACTTAACACAAAAACTAGCTATGTAACCTTGGGCAAGTCACAACTCCAATTGCCCTCCAAAAAAAGCAAAAAACAAACAAACAAACAAAATTTATTTTATACATAGATTAGTCTAATTCTGAGAAGGGAAAGTTAGGGTCACCCATTTGTATAGTTTGACTATTTCCTTCTGTAACTCATTTAACTTTGACTTTAAAAAGATGGATGCTTTGACATTTGGTACATATTTGTTTAGTACTGATATTACATTATTGTCTATGCTACTTTTTAGCAAGACATAGTTAACCTGCTTATGTCTCTGAATTGTCTTTTTCAACTTTTACTTTGTCTTAGGTCATAATTGCTACCCTTGCTTTGTACTACAGCTAAGTGTGTGTATGTGTATGTATGTATGTGTGAGGTGGGGGGGAAGGGGAGTGTGTCATAGGAATTGTCCAAAACTTCAGGTTTTTTCACACCATTGTTTTTAGAGCTTTTTTCTGGGGATTCAGAAGTTTTTGGTGATTACAAGGTAATGTGATTTGGGGTGAGGTTTTGTCACTGCTTTCCTGTTCTCTTCTCTTGTCCTTACCCAGGAAGAACCCTGGATCCCTTGGAACTGCATTGGATACTTCTCCATAGGGTCACTGCATCCTTGGGGCCAGAAGTGATACTGTTCCTCAGGGTCCTTGATCCCTTGGTGACTGAAAATGATACTGCTACTCAGGGTCACTGCTTCCTATTCCCAGAAAGTCCTCTTCTCTGCCCTGGAACTGTGACCCAGAAGTCTGAGATGTAAATTTTCCAATTAAATAAATAATAATTGAATAGTAATGGTCAACAGATTCTCCCAATGGGGTGCTGGGGTGCTTCTGCTTAGACCCTAACCCTAGGACCATATCTCTCTCCAGCCCAAAGACCCTGTCTCTGGTAATAACTCATGAGTGGGCCCACTGAGGCAAACTATTTCTTCCTGTTACAAGAACAAGCTGACCTCTGTAGAATTTCCCTTGTATGAACAGGACTATCTTGTACTAGCAGAACTATCAGGTACTGATTACTAACTCCCACAGTTAACATATACAACCTAGATGTCAAGCCCCAACTCCCAAGACTATCTTGTTACAGATGAACAGACCCCTTAGAAGTGTCCCCCTTACTCCCCAAGTCATGCCAGTAAGGAATGACACTTGTGCACAAGGTATAGAAATCATATGTTCACCCCCTAATTAGCACACTTGGCACAACATTCACTGAACTTTTTCTATATAAGCTTTAGCATCACTTCTGTTAAGTTGCAAGTTCCAAGAAGGAGCTCTTTATTAGCTTTATAATCAGCACTATAATTAGCAGTATAATAAACTTTTTGCCACTTGACTGGAAGATAGCTTGAGTCTGTGAATTATGTCAAAACTCTGCTTTGAACCTTGATGGTTTTGGGGTCCCTATTGCCCTAAACCCTAGACTTAATCACTCCTTAACTCAGGTCAACTAATTCCTCAGAAATTAGTGAAAAGGAATTATTTCAGAGCTTATTTTCATAACAGAAGAGAGGAATAAAAAAAATTACAGCAGGCTTAGGAATCTTGTTTTGAACTAATTCAGTTGAACAAGGCAGGTCATTTGACTGGTTTGCTTTTTGCTAAGGTTTCTTTTTTTTTTTTGGAGGGGCAATTGGGGTTAAGTGATTTGCCCAAGGTCACACGGCTAGTAAGTGTTAAGTGTCTGAGGCCAGATTTGAACTCAGGTCCTCCTGACTCCAGGGACAGTGCTCTATTCACTGTGCCACCTAGCCACCACTTGCTAAGCTTTCTTAACCAAAATTCAAACTGTTAGCCACATTTAGCTATCAAAGAAAGATTACCCCAGCAGTCCTTTGAAGGCACCTGTAGTTTGAACTAAGGGCGAACTAAGACAGTTACCCCTCCCAATCCTCCAGTTGCTACAAAGAGAAAGCCAACCTTAGAAGATTACACTACTCCACTCATACTTAACTTCTAGCTGAACAAAAACAAGGATGTTTATCTACTTAGTCCAAAGAACTTAAACTACAGTCAAACTCCCTTTCTCCAGCTGCCAGAAAGGGTAACTTAACCTTTAAAAAGATTCTTATAATCCTATGATTATTTTATTCCTACAATTATATATGTCTTACTCTGAAGTATCTGTTACTAAATGATAAAGTTTATCAATCTATATATTCACCAAATCTATAGGCAACTTAGATTTAAGAGAATATCTTTGTTAGTTTGGCTTAGCTGTTAGGGCTAACTTTTCCTAAAGAAGGGAATTTAATCCTACAATGGAACTAACAATAAATCAAAGACATCAATACTAACTGATCTAAAGGATATTCCTTTTCACTCCACCACCTAGTCTGGCCACTGATATTTCATCCACATGGGCTCCGGGCCAGCCTGCACCCCAGTGTTACAGATCTGTCCTTCCAGTATCTCATGTTGTCTTGGCTTGGAAGAATGTCCCAACCTGACATTTTGTTGGCTTTGCCATCCAAACATCTGATGTGTTGTTATTTTAAAGTTGTTTGGTGTGGAGTCTTGGGAGAGCTCAGCTGAGTGCTTCCTCTCTGTATTACTTCCACTTTATTCTGTCCATAGTTGTTTGCATGTTTCCCATTGGACTGAGCTCCTTTAGAGAACAGACTCTTACCTTTCTTGGTATTCCCAGCACTTACTTAACAATGTGCCTGGCACATAGTAAGTGCTCAACACATGTTCACTGACTGACTATTCTGGATCAGATTCTCAGTAACAGGAAGGAACTGCCTGCTGGCATTGAAATGATGTGAGGAAGTGACCACTCAGTCTTATAGTTTGTGATAAAGGAGAGGCAATCTGGACACAGTCTGAGAAGTCAATAAATCTCATAGTTTAATGTTCCAGAAATCCAAAGACCATAACTACTGGGGGTAAGGGGACTTATTTTTTCACAGAGGATTCTAAGAACACTGAAAAGCAGTATAGCAGAAATTAGGTACAGACCAACATCTCACAACATAAACCAAGATAAGCTCCAAATGACATGAATTAGACATAAAGGAAAATATTATAAACAAATTCCAGAAATGAGAAATTACCTTTCTCATCTATAGATAAAGAGTTCAGGAAAATTGAAAAGAGAAAGGATTTCAGGAGGTAAAGTGATCATTTAAATTACACAAAATTCATGTGTTTTATAGTATTTTTTCTCCAGTTACATGTCAAGAAAATTTTTAACATTCATTTTTGTAGACATAATACAATTTATTTAAATTTCATGCATTATGGTAGCTACAGGTGTAATCATATGAAACTGAAAGACAATAATTTTGCTCTGTCCATACAATGTAGCCTTATTAATTTAAATGAATGAGAGGTTCCACAGTTACAAAGAAACAGAAATGGTTAAAAATGTTTTAAGTTTTAAATTTTTTTAATGGAAATATTCATTGATTGTTGCTTTTTTCATTTCTGAGGGATGTTACAGGGAGAGGGCTCTCTATTATTTAAATACACAATTACATAGTATCTTATATTAGGGGAAAATAACATTCTAAAAAAGTCAATTCTTGAAGAAATGGCAACACTAAGAATTAAATTAGAGGCTTCTAGTTATACTTTGAAAGGTTTCTTTCCCATTTCTCATTCACCTTAAATTGGTTTTTAAGTCATAGTTATGTTAGATTGTCAACCTTCAACCTAAAAAGAACTACAATGCTGACATATGGCTCAAAAAATTAATTTCAGTTTTAGACTCAAGAAAACTCAGCTTTCATGTTCAACTTGTTTAGATCACAAATTTAAAATGTGCTTGATTATACTTATCTCACTCCAAATATCAGCACGTACATATTCTTATGATCATAAAATTTGGTAGTTGTATTTCTCAGTTCACGTTTAGCTTTAAACAGCAAGGATTATCCAGCCTTCAAAGTTACCAATACAAAAAGTGAACTGGTATTTTTCACTGATGCAGTTTTCAAACTCAATGCAGCTTCCACAAATATTAATAGAGGCCCTTCATGCCAGATCTCACAAGTTATCTTTTTTGTGACTTCCACTGATCTGATTGGTTACTAGATTTTTACAGAAGGGTAGAATTTTATTATGTTTTACCTATAAAACCACAGAATGTTGTCATTTCCAAACAATGTGTTTAAGAAATCAAGTAAGCAAACCTAAATATTAATTTTGGCAGAAAATAAAACTGACAAAAACAGTGTCATATTTGAACAAACTTATTTTAGTTTTAGGAATACATTGACCACCAAAAAGGAACAAAACTATTTTTTTTCCTTTAAAAACAACCTTCAACATTGTTTGCAAATGCCTCATTTAAAACAGTGGGTGGGTGGTGTAGTTTAGAAAAGTCCAAGTAATAAAATGTATTCAGTTACTTGGAAAGTTAAAAAAAAAACTAATGCAACAGTTTCACATCCAGATAAATAACATCATTCAAAAGCAATTCAAATACTGAAAGGATTTCACATTGAATATCTGATTAACATGTTAGTTGTCTTTGTAACATGTGCACACAAACACACACTCTGATCTGCCTGGGGAAAAAAAAGATGTCTAAATATACTTAAGGGGAAAATTAAAAATAAAAACTCCTTTTAGATTTTCATTATTGTAGACAGTTATGTTCACATCACTTACAAAGCTATTGCCGAATCTGTCCAAGGAAGCAGAATTTGGAAGGAGAAAAAAACCTTTGGGGGAAATTCAACAACAGTGGCATAACAGAGCTCTCAATATGAGAAAGCTGACATAATGTGGACTTTTGCTGTGAAATTTGTCTTTGCAAAATATGGGGAGAAGTTTATCGATGGGCAGAAAATAAGAGAAGGCGGTGTGAAGTAGGCTTTTGCAGAATCAATTTTCCTCACAGTATTGTGCAGGGTCATCAAGAAAAATGCTTAGTCCTTCTCTGGAACCAGTTTCAGAACTTTTCCAATTGCAATGGTCTTCCCCTCATCTCTTAAGGTAAAGCGACCCATCTGAGGGAAATCTTTGAAGGTCTCAAGGCAGATGGTTCCTGCTGTCCTCAAACGGGCAATGCATACTTGATCTTGTTTGACAAAACGTGGTCGTGTCTTACTTTTTTCTCCTGATTTTTTGTCTACCAAGCAGATTAAGGCTGTTATCTCGACTTCTTCGATACAGGTATGAATGTGCAGCACCGCATTGTATCCTGGGCAGATGATGGATTTGTGCTCAATAATCACTATCTGGGCATCAAATGTGCGTCCAGAATGACAAAGATTATTAGCATCACAAAGTATGAATCCTGGAAGAATTTCTTCTTCTTCAATTCCCTTCAGTCTAATCTTGAGGTTTTCACCTGGGGCTACAGAATCAGTTTCTACATCATCAGAAAGGATTCCAAGAACTTCCACATTGTGCTTGTTTGGCATCATCACAAGCTGCTGACTTCTACAAATGGAGCCCGATTCCAGCTTTCCCAGGACCACAGTCCCCATATCCTTGTATTTATCCACAATTGGCAGCCTGATTGGTCCATCAACTGATCTGTTGAAGTTTGGCAAATTATCCAGATATGGAATAAATGGTAACCCAACATACCAAGGGCAGAAATCAGATGGCTCTTTAAGGTTTGCCCCAGTCAGTCCTGAGCAGGGCATGAAGTGTATATCCTTTTTGGGATTGAAGCCAACTTTTTTCAAAAATGGCACCAACTTTTCTCTACATTCTTCATATCTTTCGTTGCTCCAGTTTACTGTTGGGTCATCCATCTTGTTAATGAGCACCATTAAGTGTTTCACACCTGCTGTTTTTGCCAACATGGCATGTTCTCTTGTCTGTCCTCCTTTTTCAAATCCAGTTTCAAACTCTCCTTTCCGGGCAGAGATTACCAGCACAGCCAGATCAGCTTGAGAAGCACCACCAATCATGTTTGGGACAAAACTCTTGTGCCCGGGAGCGTCTAGGATGGTGAAGTGCTTCTTTTCTGTCTCAAAATAGGCACGGCCCACTTCTACAGTTTTACCTTTGTCTCGTTCTTCCTGATTTGTGTCTAAGGCCCACGACAAGTACCAAGTTTCTCTGTTTTTTTCTTTAGCTTCTCGTTCATATTTTTCAAGGGTTCTTTTGTCAACCATCCCAGTCAAATACATTATTTGTCCTCCAATAGTTGATTTACCAGCATCCACATGACCAATGAATATTATATTGACATGTTCCTTTTTAGGTGCACCTGGGGGTGCGACCACAGATTTCGGTTTTGGCAGTTCTTCTTCCTCCTCCATCATCATTTCTGGCACACTTTCCTCTGCAGGCCCCCCGTCTCCCAAAGAGCCACCCCCCGGCTCTGCTTCCCTGGGCTCTTCTTTGTGCTCCCATGATTCTTCTGGGGACATTTCTGTCTCTCCATTTTCTACCACAGGCTCTGCACCTTCCACGCTAACAGCTGAATCTGAACCTTCATACAGCACTGACTGTTTCTGCGAAGGTTCCACAGGTGCCCTGGGGCCGGCGGGGCCTCCCGCTCCGGTGCCGTTTCCCTGGGCGGCGGGGGCGCCGGCTGGGGGCGGCTGCGGCTGCGGCTGCTGAACCAGGCCCCGCAGGAAGGCCGGCACGAACTCCGCGGCGTGGACGTTGGGCACGAAGGGCCTGGCGTTGACGTTGAGCCGCCGGCTGAAGGCCGCGCTCAGGTTCTGGGCCTCCGCCGCGGCGGCCGAGGGGGCGGCGGCGGCGGCGGCGGCCGGGGGGGCGCCGCCGGAGCCCGGGATTTCCATGTCCGCCTGGTCCCAGCAGTCGGGCGCCGAGTCGCTGCTGCCGCTGCCGCTGCCGCTGCCCGGATCCATGGTGGGGGTGGGGGGCTCCGTGTGTGAGGAAAGAAGGGGGCGGGGAATGGGGAAGAGGGGGCAGAGACGGGGGGCGAGCGGGGCGCGGTGAGCGGGGGCAGAGGGGGAGAGCGAGACAAACCCCGGCGATGCCGCTCCAGCTTCCGACCCGACTCTACCCTGGCGGCGGCAAAGGCGGCGGCGGCGGCGGCGGCTCAACCCCGCCCCACTCCGCGTGTGTGCCAGTGTGTGCAGATCTGCTCCCTCCCTCCCTCCCCCACCCCCACCACCCTTTAACATTCATTTTTACAGGATTTTGAGTTCCAAATTTTTCACGCCCCCTTCTTCCCCTCCCCTCTTCTGAAAATGGTAGGCAGTTTGATATAGTTTATACACGTACTATGATTTAAAAAAAAAATCCATATTTGTCACAATTATGAAAGAAGAAACAGATCAAAAGGGGGGGGCATGAGAAAGAATAAAGCAAGTGAAAAAAATATGCTTCGATCTGCTTTCAGAGTCCATCAGTTTTTTTACCTGGGTATGGATAACATTTTTCTTCATGAGCCCTTTGTACTTGGATTATTGTGTTGCTAAGAGGAGCTGAATCATTCAGACTTGATCATCACACAATGTTGCTGACAGTGTGTACATTGTTTTCCTGTTTCTCTGTTCATTTTAATTTGCATCTGTTCGTACAAGCCTTTCTATGGTTTTCTTAAATGTGCCTGTTAATTTCTTATTGCACAATAGTATTCCATTACATTCATATACCACAGTTTGTTTAGCCATTCCCTAATTGATGTGCATCACCTGAATTTCCAATGTTTTGACACCACAAAAACGACTGGTATAAATATTTTTGCACATGTAGGTCCTTTTCCCTTTCTTATGATCTCTTTGGAATACAGACCTACTAGTGGTTTTGCTGAATCAAAGGGGATGCACGGTTTGGTTGCCCTTTGGGTATATGTGGTTCTACATTGCACTCCAGAAGGTTGTATCAGTTCACCACTCTACCAGCAGTGCATCAGTGTCCTAGTATTGCCTAGCCTCACCAACATTTATCATTTTCCTTTTTTTGTCATAATAGCCAATCTGATAGTTGTGAAGTGGGAACTCAGAATTGTTTTAATTTTCATTTCTCCAATCAAAGATGATTTAGACCACTTCTTTGTATTCCTATAAATAGATTTGATTTCTTCATCTGAAAACTGCCTGTTCATATCCTTTGCCCATTTATCAATTGGGGAATTGCTTGTATTCTTATAAATTTGACTCAGTTTTCTATATACTTGAGAAATGAGGCCTTTACTAGAGACATTTGCTGTAAAGATTGTTTCCCAGTTTTCTGCTTTTCTTCTAATCTTGTTTTATTGATTTTGATTATGCAAAACCTTTTTAACCTAATATAATCAAAATTATCTATTTTATATGTTGTAATGCTCTCTATCATGAGACCTTTCCTTCCCCATTGCCCTGACAAGTAGACTCTCGCTCTTCAAATTTTGCTTATGGTGTCAACCTTTATGTCTAAATCATGGACTCATTTTGACCTTATTTTAGTATACATGGTAAGATGTTGGGTTATACCTAGTCTGTGCGCTACTGTTTTCCAATTTCCCCAACAGTTTTTGTCAAATAGTGAGTTCTTACCCCACAAGCTGAGGTGTTTGGATTTATCAAACAGTAGGTTACTACAGTCACTGACTACAGTTTATTGTGTACCTAATCTATTCTACTGATTCATCACTATTTCTCAGCCAATACCAGATAGTTTTGATGATTACTGCTTTATTATATAGTTTGAGATTGGGTATTGCTAGGCTACCTTCCTTTGTATTTTTTTTTCATTAATTTCTTTGATATTTATGACCTTTTGTTCTTCCAGATGAATTTTGTTGTCACTTTTTTCTACTTCTATAATTTTTTTTTAGTAGTTTAGTTGGTATGGCACTGAATAAGTAAATTAGTTTAGGCAGAATTGTAATTTTTATCATATTGGCTCAGATTACCCATGAGCATCTGATATTTTTCCAGTTGTTTAAATCTGACTTTGTGTAAAAAGTGTTTTGAATTGTGTTCATGTAGTTCCTGGATTCGTTTTGGCAGGTAGACTCCTAATATAAGAGTTTATTTTGGCAGGTAGACTACTAATATAAAACAATTATATAGTGTTTACAATTCTTTAAATGGGATTTCTCCTTCTACCTCTTGTTGCTGGTCTTTATTTGTCATATAAAGAAATGCTGATGATTTTTGCGGGTTTATCTTATATCCTACAATATTGCTAAATTTGTTAATTATTTCAAATAATTTTTTTACTTGATGCTCTATGGTTCTCTAAGTTTACTCTCATATCATCTTTAAAGAGTGGTAGTTTTTTTTTCCTCATTGCCTATTCTAAATTCTTTGATTTCTTTTTCTTCTCTTATCGCAATAGCTAGCATTTCTATTACTATATTGAATAATAGTGGTGATAATGGGCATTCTTGCTTCACTCTGATTTTATTGGAAAGGCTTCTAGCTTATCCCCATTGCAGATAATGCTTGCTGATGGTGTGTGTGTGTATATATGTATATATATGTATATATATATATTGCTTATTATTTAAAGGAATGCTCCCTTTAATCCTATACTTTGTAGTGTTTTTAATAGGAATTGGTGCTGTATTTCATCAAAAACTTTCTCATCTATTGAAATAATCATATGATTTCTGTTTGTTTTGTTGTTGATATGGTCAGTTAGGCTGAAAGTTTTCCTAATATTGAATCATCCCATTCCTGGTATAAATATCACCTGGTCATTATGACCCTGTTGATATGTATATGTATGTGTATATCTCAGTATACACATAAACACACATACCAGTAATCTCCTTGTTAGTATTTTACTTAACATTTTTACATCAATACTCATTAGGAAAATTGGTCTGTAGTTTTCTTTATCTGTTCTGGCTCTTTCTGCTTTAGGTATCAATACCATATATGTGATATAAAAGGAAGTTGTGGCAGGCTTACTTCTTCACTTATTTTCCAATATTTGATAGAATTCACTTGTGAATCCATCTTGCCCTAGTGATTTTTTATTTGGGAGTTAATTGATAACTTGTTCATTTTTTTTTCTAAAATAGAGTTAAATATTCTATTTTCTTTTAATCTGGGCAATTAATATTTTTATAAATATTCATCTGTTGCACTTAGATTGTCAGAATTATCGCCACACAGTTGGGCAAGATAGCTCCTAATTGTGTCTTTCATTTTCTCTTCAATAGCCGTGAATTCACCTTTTTCCTTTTTTGATATTAGTGATTTGTTTTTTTCTCTTTTTAAAAATCAAATGCACCAATCGTTTATCTCTTTTTTTGTTTTTCTTTTTATAAAACCAGCTCTTAGTCTGATTTCTTTGTTCAATTGTTTCCTTAAATTTCAATTTTTTAAACTTTTGATTTTCAGGATTTCCAATTCCTTGTTTAATTGGGGATTTTTAGTTCATTCTTTTCCTAGCTTTTAAAAAAATTACATGACCAATTCATTAATCTATTCTTTATGTTAGTGATGTTAGTTTTTAGAAATATAAAATTTTCCCTAAACACTGGTTTGCTACATCCCATATATTTTATGTTGTCTCATTGTTATTCTCTTTGATGAAATTATTCTTTCTATGATTTGTTCTTTAATCCATTCATTCTTTAGGATTAGATTATTTAGTTTCCAACTAAATTTTAATCTTTCTTTCCATAACCCTCTATTACACATTTTTTATTGCAGCATGATCTGGAATGGATACATTTAATATCTCTATTCTACATTTGTTTTTGAGGGCTTTCTTTTTTGGCCTTAATACATGGTCAGATTTTGTTTAGGTACCAGGTACCTAAGAAAGTAGTACATAAAGATAAAGGAAATGCCTTTCTATTCCCATTCATTTTTCTCTAGAGGTCAATGATATCTAACTTTTCTAAAATTCTAACTACCTCCTTAAGTTCTTTCATGTTTATTTGGTAGTTAGAATGATCTAGTTCTGAGAAGGTAAAGTTGGAGTCTCGAACTAATATAATTTTACTGTCACTTTCCTCCTGCAACACATTTAACTCCTCCTGTAGATATAATGATGCTATACCATTTTCTGAATATATGTTTAGTATTGGTATTATTTCATTGTCTATGGTACCTTTTAAAAAGATGTAGTTTTCTTTTTTTCTCTTAACTAAATATATTTTTACTTTGTCTGAGATCAAGACTCCACCAACAGTGTGTTATTGTCCCAAATTTTCCACATCTTATCCAACATTTATCATTTTCCTTTTCTGTGATATTAGCCAATCTCATAGTTGTGGGAGTGGTACCTCAGAGTTGTTTTAATTTGTATTTCTCTAGTCAGTAGTGATTTAGAGCATTTTTGTAGGACTATAGATAACTTTGATTTGTCTGAAAACATCTTGTTTATATTCTTTGACCATTGTAATGATGAAAAAAATTTTCTGGATAATTAGTCATTTCATTAATAATTCTAGCATTTTTCTTATATTATATTACTTATTATATTATTAATATAAGAGGTTAGTGGCACTCTCAAATGCCAAGGACAATACTGGCAGCATGCACATTGCTTGCATGATCTTAGAAAAGCATTTGTTCCAGTGGCAATCAACTTAGTTTGGTTAACAATTAGTGAGAGTATGAATAGTGCATTGAGAAGTGGGACCATTCTCATGACTGACTGGGGGGTGGATTTTTAAATTGTCCAGTCTTGGGCATGCTAATCAAAGAATTTATTGATGTAAGCATAAGAGATAGAAAATTTCCCCTACATACTGCTTTGAATGCATCCTACAAATTTTGTTATGTTGTCTCATTGTTGTCCTCTTTAATAAAATTATTTATTGTTTTTATGATTTGTTTTTTGTCTTATTCTTTTTTCTACCTTGTTTTTTTACCTTTTTTGGAGGGGGGAGGGCAGGGCAATTGGGGTTAAGTGACTTGCCCAAGGTCACATGGCTAGTAAGTGTTAAGTATCTGAGTCCAGATTTGAACTCAGGTCCTCCTGACTCCAGGGCCAGTGCTCTATTCATTGTGCCACCTAGCCGCCTCTGTCTTATTCTTTAGGATTAGATTGTTTAGTTTCTAATTAACTTTAATCTATATTTTCATTGCCTTTCAAAATAATATGTTATATTGTGGTCTTAAAAAGACACATTTAATATTTCTGCTTTTCTGCATTTGGTTGTGAGGGTTTTTTACACTGTGAAACATTGTCAGTTTTGGGGAAGGTGCCACGTATAGTTGAGAAAAGGTTATACTACTTTTTCTTCCCATTCAGTTTTCTCCAGATAGCTATAATATTTAAATTCTATTTATCTTCTTAATTTCTTTCTTGTTTATTTTATGGTTAGATTTATCTTGTTTTGAGAGTTGTGGTCTCCCACTATAATAGTTTTACTCTCTGTTTTATCCTATGTATTATTTATTTTTTAACTTATTTATTGTTTATTATTTCATACTCATTTCCTTTTTCTTTAAGACTTTTAATGCTATGCAGTTTGGTACATATATGTTTAGTATTAATATTATTCATTTTCTAGGGTACAATTTAGCAAAATATTATTTCCCTTCTTATCTCTTTTAATTCAGTGTATTTTTGCTTTTGCTTTATCTCAAATCATGATTGTTATCCCTGTTTTTCCCCTCAGCTGAAGCATAGTAGCCCATTATTTTTCTTCTGCATGTCTCTCTCTTTCAAATGTGTTACTTGTAAACCACATATTGTTGCATTCTTGTTTCTAATCCATTCTGCTATCTGCTTCCATGTTTACAGTGAGTTCATCCCATTTGCACTCAGTTATTATTATTATGTATTTCCCTCCATCTTATTTTTCCTTGTTTATCCTTCTCCCTCTCTCCTTTTACCCTGTCCCTCCTCAAAAGTCTGTTTTGCTTTATACCATTAACTCCTTTAATCAGCCTTCCCTTCTATTAGCCCTCTTCCACTTCACTTATTCTGTTTCTCTGCTACTTTCCTCTAGGGTGAGATAGTTTTCAATGCTCAATTGCATGTCCTTCCCTCCTTGAGTCAATTAAGATGAGAGTAAGGTTCACGCAACATCTCCCGCCCCATCTTCCCCTCCATTCTTAGAGAACAATTCTCATACTGTTACTTTCTCCAAATTTACTATTCCATGTAATTAGGAAATTTTTACATTGCATCTTTGTCTTATTACTTTGGCTACTTCACCCTTTTAGAGGATTTCATTCCAATGTCATAATTTGACCACAAAAGCAGACGAAAATTCTAAGATTTTTCATACTTGCATCCTATTCTAGGAATTCTGAGATGTTATACTATCAACCTATTTAATAGATTTTTAACTTGCACTTCTACAACTTCTACTCACCAACCCAGATTGTAGAAATTTGCTATAAAAGAAAAAGGAGGAACATAGTTATATCAACGTCATATATAGCAATGTAGGAAAATATCCTTAGCTCTGTTTGATTCCAGTCATGAGTCATTGTAATGGGAATGTAAATTTTTAAGATCTTCCCTGCCCCTAGGCTAAAGTGCACCTGGAGCCTGGGGTGGGAGGTTTGGTTTACAGTAGCTACTTTTTGATTGACCAGTGGGTCCAGAAGGTTGTTACATTCTCTGAGCCAGGAGAAGGCTATATAAACCCTAATTTGAGGCTTTGTTTTGGGGCTCACTTTGAGAAGTGTTCTGTGATTTAATCAGATGAAACTCTGGGAAGCCATTGTTGAGAGTCCCCCGGCTTTGAAAAACCCAGATGTTGAAACCCAGATGTTGATTTGGTATGGATGTAATGGTTGGACAGTTTGGAAACTGTCTACTTGATCTGTTTCTCTATCTTGATACCGTGTTTCGCTGATAATAAGACCTATCCCGAAAATAAGCCCTCCCCTTACTGTGTAAGATTCCTCTAAAATAAGCCCTCCCCCGAAAATAAGCCCTATTGAGATTGCTACTGTAGTGAAGGTGATCCCCTGCACTACACGCTACATTACGGTACCCTCTGTATGCACCGTTCCCCCCCCCCCCGGTAAAACGCACGCCGCGCTCCAAGCTGCATCCAATCAGAGCTGCAGCTGTGAGCGCGTCATCCTGTTCTTCCCCAGTGATTTGCTTATTGAATAAAGGTACATTTTTTGTTCACATTTACCTGTTTATTAAAATTGCTGTCAATGTTCATTAAAATAATCCCTCCCCTGAAAATAAGCCCTCTGGTGTTTTTCTGTTCAAAAAAAATAATAAAACAGTGTCTTATTATCGGGGAAACATGGTAATTCTGTCTGTGTATTCTGAAGTTCGGGATGCTGACCTTTTCCCCCTGAACTAGGTAAATGATACATATTTGACTGATTAAAGTAAGCTTGTTAACCTATTTTGAGTTACTTTCCTTTATCAAAGCAGATCTAAGAACCTGTGTGAGCAGCCACCCTGGGCATGCTGGGGTGCTTGCTGCTACAGTCGTATATGCCGTGAATCATGCATTCACAAGGTATCAGAAACAAGGTTTAGGATTAACCGGATGGGGGGGAATTTTCTGTTCAGAAAGGACATAGTAGAATGGGGAGCCTGAGTCAAGGGGGTCCTACATTAGGCCATGCCAAGGTTGTCCCCAAAAGTTTTCCCAAGTGCAGATATCCTGCTTTAGCAGTTCTCAGAATGCAGCACAAGTCATTTTCTAATATTCCTTTCATGATAGGTCAGACAACCATTCCTGTAATCAAAACTCAGAACAATAGTAAATTATGATACCAAAAGTTTTTACCTCAAGTAGAAAAATTTCATTGACTGCAATTTAGGGCTTGGATATTATTGATTCCTCATATTTCCCTGTTACATTTTATTTTTCCTTTACTTATAAATTAAAATTAACCCCATTCTAGGGTCTCAAGTATACAGCAAATGCCTGATAGTTGACTCATATTGATACATTGAAATTATATCCTTAAACCACCCTATATTTTTGTAATTTTTATGTTAGCCAAAAATTTTCAGATGAAAGCTCACTGTCTATTATAGTAAACTTATTATGATTACATCTATTTTCAAACAAAATATATCCCATTAAATATATAACAATGTTTAAATATCTATTTTATCAAATTCTTTTCAAAGCTTAATCCATAATCTAACAGCATCTACATTTAAAAAAAAAGATATTTGTCTAGCAGCACTGCTGACACAATGGAATATCAAATTTCACAATTTAAGAGAATTTAGGAATACAACAACAAGAAACACAATATCCTTTACTGAAAACACTAAACAAACATATTGCCAGTTAAGGGTTGTCAATTCAGCCAAAAGTATTTCTAAATTATCCCATATTAAAAAAATTATTAATCTTATTACCTTTGGCATTTTATTCTAATTGTATCTAAAAGCAGGTATGTAATTACATTCAATTACAAAAATAATAGCAATTCAACTTTTTTATATAGTGCTTATCATATGCCAGTCACTATATTAAGCACTTCAGAATCACTGTATCACTTGATCCTCACCACAGTGAGAAGTAGATATGATTATAATTTCTTTCTTTACACATCAGGAAATTGAGGCAAACATAGATAACATAACTTTCTTAAAATCACACAGCTAATAAATTTTCTGAGACAATAGTATAACTCAAGTTTCCATGCATTTTTTCCATAATTTTTTCATCACCTTTATTTGGCAACCTGATCTGAGTTTAGAGGGGTTAACAATGTCACAGGGGAAGAACTCTCTGAACCAGGGAGTCACAGGGGTTTTCTGAGCTGCAGTAGAAGGCTCAGTACATCCTTGATTTGAGATAGGGGTCACCTGTACTACGATGGGGTGGGGTGTCAGAGGATCCCTGATCTAAACAATATTTTCTCTTTTCATGGTCAAAAAAGGTTAACAAATAGCAGCTATAAAATATAATCAGAAAGTGTGTGTGTGTGTGTGTGTGTGTGTGTATACACACACATGATATTTTCCTCTTCACTCATGGATGACCTTCAAACTGTTTTTCTTCATTACCCTAAAATAGTAGGTCTACTGAGCTTCAGAAAAATTATTTAATTTCTGTTTAGCCCTAAAATTTTACAAAATTTCTTGTTTTTCCTTAAAACTCATTCTACAAAGTAGTACCTCAAAACTCACTAAAATATTTCAGCACGTTAAGCTTCTGCTAAGTGAAAATAATTACTCTCCCAAATCCTTTATTATTAATACTAACATCCATCTGTTTAATCTACAAACTTCCAAAATCTACTAAGATGCTTAAAGCAGTATTTTTAGCCTAATTTTTTGCAGAAAGTTGAAAGTGAGAGTTACCTCTGCTTACTGGAACAACTGCCTCAATTATGAAACTTAATTTATCTTTCCAGGTCTCTAAACTCTTTCACTGTAACTATTTGGCTCTTTTCTGTCAGGCTGCACTTTCTAAAGATAGATACACAGATACTTAGATTTAATAATTTATTTTTCCCAATATCATGTAAGGCCAATTTTAGCATTCATTTTTCAAAATTTTGAGTTCCAAATCCTCTCATTCCTTTTTATTTCGTATCAGTGAGAAGGCAAATAGTTTCATATTTTCATATTAGTTATGTAGTTTTTAAAAAGATACAAAAAACAAGAAAAAAGTAAAAAGAAACATACTTTGTTCTGCATTTGGACTCCATCAGTTCATTCTCTGGAGATGGATAACATTTTTCATCATGAATCTTTCAGAATTTTCTTGAATTTTTATATAGGTGAGAATAGCTAAGTCATTTAAAGTTGATAATCATGCATTATTTCTGTTAATGTGAACAATGTTCTCCTGGTTGTGTGCACTTCACTTTGCATCAGTTCACAAAAGGGCTTTCTGAGAACATTCTACTTGTCATTTTGTAGTGGACAATAGTATTCCATCACCATCATAAACCCCAACTTATTCACCCAGTTAATGGGCAAGCCCTCAATTTCCAGTTCTTTACCACCACAAAAAGAGCTGCTATAAATATTTTATAGCACATATATAGAACATATTTTTGCTTTTTAAAAAATCTCTTTGGAATACAGACCTAGTAGGAGTGTTTCTTGGTCAAAGGATATGCATAATTTTATATCCGTTGTGTGTAGTTCCAATTTATTCTCCAGAATTGTTGAATCACTTCACAACTCCACCAACAGTGCATGTATCTCAATTTTCCCACAATCCCCTTCAAAATTAATCTCATTCCTTTTCCATCATATTTGTCAATCTGATAAGTATAGGGTATTACTTTAGAGTAGTTTTAATTTGCATTTCTCTAATTGATAGTTATTTGGAGCATTTTTTCATGAATATTGATAACTTTGCTTACTTCATCTGTAAAGTACCCTTCATATCCTTTGAGCATTTACCAATTGGAGAATGGCTCTTATTTTTATAAATTTGACTCAGTTCTCTATATATTTGAGAAATGAATATTTTATCAAAGAAACTTTCTTTTTATGCTTCTCTTGAGTCTTGTATTTGAAAGTCCAGTTTTCTGTTCAGCTCTGGTCTTTTCTTTAGGAATGCTAAAGATGCTGTCTCCTATTTCACTGAATATCCATTCTCCCCCACCCCCACCCCCCAGAAAGTTTATGCTCAGTTTTTTTGGGTAGTTGATTTTTTTTTGTTGTTATCCTCCCTCCTTTGCCCTCCAAAATAGCATATTCTAAGCCCTTTGATCCTTTAATGGAGAAGCTGGTAAATCTTGAGATATCCTGACTGTGGCCCCACCATATTTGTATCATGGCTTTCAGGTTGTCCCATAATTCTTGAACTCTCTGTCTTTGGTCTATTTTCAAGGTCAGATATTTTTCCAATAAGATATTTCATCTTTTCCTCTGCTTTTCCATTCTTTTGATTTTGATTTCACTGTTGTTTTTTTAATGACTCATGGAGTCATTAGCTTCCACTTACTCAATTTTAATTTTAAGGTATTATTATTTAAATTGAGCTTTTGTTCCTTTTTTTTTGCATTTTGCCACCTCTACTTTTTCATTTTTATTTTTAAATAGTATTTTATTTTTTTTCAAATTACGTGCAAAGACAAATTTTCACATTCACTTTTATAGGATTTTGAGTTCAAAATATTTTTTCCTCTCCTTCTTCCCTTTCACCTCCCCAAGAAGACAGACAGTCTGATATAGGTTATATATGTGCAATCAAGTAAAACCTATTTGCACACTAAGCATGCTGTGAAAGTAGAAGCTGAACAAAAAAGGAAAAACATAAAAATAAAGTAAAAATAGTAAATACTTTCATCTGCATTCAGACTCCATCAATTCTTTCTTTGGAGTTGCATAACATGTTCTACTGTAAGTTTTTTGGAATTGTCTCATATCATAGCAGTTTTCCTTTTTAAGGAGTTGTGTAACCAATTCTGCTTTCTAAGAAATTGTTTTCTTGAGTGGATTCTTGTCTTTCTCTTACCATTTGGTCTCCTTTGTTTTTGAAGGTATGATTTTCTTCAGTAATTTTTTGTGCTTCCTTTACCAAGCTGTAGACTGTTTTTCCCCCTGGATTTCTTGCATCACTGTCAGTTTTTCTCCCAATTTTTGCTCAACCTCTCTGATATTTAAATTTTTTTTCTGAGTTCTTTCTGGAATTCTTTTGGGGCTTGAGACCAATCAACATTTGTCTTGGAAGTTTTGGATGTAGCAATTTTGAACTTTTTGCCTTCTTGTGTGATTGTGTTTTGATCTTCCCTGTCACTATAGTAAGTTTCTATGGTCAGGTTCTCTTTGATGTTTACTCATTTCCCCAGTCTATTTTTAAACTTTTAACTTTACCTTAAATTTGGGCTCTGTTCTTTAGGGTGGAGAGGACACTGTCCAAAGTGAGGGGGCTTTGTACAGCAGTTTTCAGAGCTAGTTCTGAGGGTCCATAAATTTTTCGTTCTTCCAAGACTGTACGGCCTGTGTTCACTACTCTACTGCCCTGTGCTCTCGTCTGTGAGTGACCACAACTTTTCTACCCTTGTCCAGAGAGCAGGGTCCCAACTCCCTGTGTCCACAAGCTCTGGTGTGCTAGTGCTCTTTTTTTTACCATCAGAATATGACCCGGGGCTGCGACCCTGATTCACCTATGGGCAGTGCACTAACTGCATTTTCCAATGGTATTTTTTTCAATGGAAATTTTTCAAGGTAAGAGAATCTACAAATAACACTAAACAAGACACTAAATAAATTTTTTTCTGAAAAACAGACAAAACAATAAAAAAATGAGATATAGAGAGGACACCCCTTTTAAGAGAAAATGGGGATTTTGCTGTGGAGCTGCCAGAGCGGAGGAGGTGGAGGCAAGGGCTGGGAGATGGAGCCAGTAGCAGGCGTCAACAGAGGAGGCTGCGGGCTGGGCTGGGTTGGGGAGGCTCGGTTGGAAGACAACGAACGGAGCTTCGGGCTTCTGGGATCGCCCATCCTGGAGATGCGGAGCTAGAGCTGAGGGAGAGCGGGAGAAGAGGGGAAGGGGATGGCAGTGGCCTTGGACTGGGGACTGAGCACTGGAGCTGGACACAGACCCCCCCCCTCCCCACCACCAGTACCATGAGCTGGGGCACCGAGCTGTGGGATCACTTTGACAACTTAGAAAAACATACACAGGGGGGGAATTGATATTCTAGAGAAATACATCAAGTTTGTCAAGGAACAAGAGATTGAAATCAGCTATGCAAAACAACTTAGGAATCTTTCAAAGAAATATCAACCCAAAAGGAATTCAAAGGAAGACGGAGAATACAAGTATACATCATGTAAAGCTTTCATTTCCACTTTGAATGAAGTGGATGGTTATTCAGGGCAACATCAAGTTATTTCAGAGAATATGACCTCACAGATTACTGTGGAGTTAACTCCATATGTGCAGGAACTAAAGCAGGAAAGGAAATCCCATTTCCATGATGGTCGGAAAGCTAAACAGCACATTGAAACTTGCTGAAAACAGCTTGAATCAAGAAAAAGACAATTTGAGAGAGATTGCAAAGAAGCTGACAGAGTGCAACAGTATTTTGAAAAAAGGAATGGTGACATTAATGTTACAAAAGCAGATGTTGAAAAGGCAAGGCAACAAACTCAATTATGTCATCAAATGGCAGAGGATAGCAAATAATAATTTGCTCATCCACTCTTCAGAAGTTTAACCATGAAGAGTGGAAGGTAAGATCAAGATGGCAGAGTAGAAGCAGGACCTCCAAGCAGCTCTGGCTTTCACTTTCCCCAATCAATGTAAAAAGGGGACTCTGAACAAACTTTGGAGCTGCAGAACCCACAAAATGACACAGAGAAGCTAACCTCTGTACTGTAACACCAAGGAAAGGCAATTTCCCAAGGTTCAGAATACCAGCATAGGTGCTCTCCATTTTATTCAGTGACAAACCAAGAACAGAGAAGGTCAAAATATGACATAATTCAAAATACAGCATTTACTAAGTGTGATTGAATAATCTCTAAGTACTACTCCACCCCAGGACCTTCCAATCATACAATCAATTACAAAGTCCCTGTTCTAAATACTACTCCACCCCTAGGCTGTACCTTCATTTAGTCCACCACAAAGCCCCTCTTCTCAAATGGAGATTAGTTTCCAAACATAAGTAAAGAACATTCACTTGTTCAACCATAGAACACAAAAAGGTCAAAAGTTCCCCACCCCTGGATCACAATTGAATCTACCCCAGAGTTACATCAAGTTTAAGCACAGCACTTAATACCCAAATGGAGGTCTTTTCTTCATCTTGACAGGAGGCAAGTTCTCAGCCATCTTAGTTCCTGGGGAGACAAGGCTTAGCAAGGCCACAAGATACATTGCCAGTCCCTTCATTAATTCATCCTCTGTCTGTAGAACAGTTCTAGAACCCCTGAAAACATTAGCAAAACCCTCTCCCAGGATTTCTGTAAACATACAACAAGAAAATCCTTCTTCAGGGCCTCTGAACCAACAGAAAGGTTCCCAGACCCCTGCAACAACAGCACTGTCCTTCACCAGTGGACAGTATTCACTCTCTGTCTGCAGGACAGTCTCAGGGCTTCTTAACCAAAAGCCAGGTTCCAGGACTTCTTCAACAACAGGACTGTCTTTCACCAGTGGACAAATCTGGCAAAACAACATCAAAACAGACAGACATAGTACCAGCAAAACAGCCATGTCTCCTCAGTCCTTGGCAGCTCAGGAGGCAGGTCTCAAAAGTCCAGGGCGATTCAAAGTGTCCCCCAGCAATC
>NW_027187151.1:184079-191327 GCF_028583685.1 Petaurus breviceps papuanus
AGCTCCTCCCAGTTCAGGACTCTCTTTTCACATCAACAAGTCCATCCTACAGGTGGGATTAACAAGCTCTGGGTTTTAACACAATCAATTTGAAAACCAAGCCAATACAGGGGAATCTTTATATTCCATTACTATCACAGCAAGTCACTTAATTCTGTTTGCCTCATTTGTAAAATGACCTGGAGAAGGAAAGAGCAAACAACTCTAGTATCTTTGCCAAGAAAACCCCAAAATGGGGTCATGAAGAATTGGACGTGACAGAAACAACTGAATAAAAATTTCAGTGCTGGGACATTGACAAGGTGGGGGACATCCAAGAAAGCAATCAGGATGATGGACAGCCACAAGATCATGTCATATGAGGATCAATTGAAGGAACTTGGCTCCTTGGATGATGTATAGACTGGAAAAGAGAAGATCACTCTTTATCTCTCTCTCTCTCATTCTCCCCACACCCAATACACACATACATACATATGTACATATGGAGAGAGAGAGAGAGAGAGAGAGAGCACCAGACATGATAGCTCTTCTCAATCATTTGAAATGCTGCTATACAGAAGAGGGATCAGATCTTGGCAACAGAGACCAAATTTAGGAGCAATGAGTAAAGAAATTGCTAGAGGCCAAATTAGGTTTGATATCAGGAAACTCTTCCTATCAATTAAAGTGAGTCAAAGGTGGAGTGGGTTACCTCTAAGGGTATGAGGTTCCTGTCTGGCCCACCCCACTATTAGAGGTCTTCTAATAAAGTATAGATGACCAGGTTATTTCGAAAACATGATTCTTATTCAGATATAGAATAGCTTCAATGGTTTCTGAGGTCATTAGGTTGGAGATGGTTTCCATCTCTGTGATTCTGTGATGACCTCAATAATCAAAAAGATAGAATGATATCAAAAGATGCAGCAAAAGCATTTGACAAGATATAACATGCATTAAAGATTTTTCCTTAACATGATAAAAAGAATTTATCTGAAATCAAGAACTAATATTATTTGTAATGGAGAAACACAAGAAGCTTTTCCATAAGTATGAAGCAACCTAGGAAGTTAGCCTTGACTGTTCTTATGTCTAACCTCTTCTATTCATTCAAGTGGCAAATGAGATTTATTACACCTCTATAACTTCTCTCATATCCTTCCCTTTCTCTCAGGCGACATGGCCACTACCCCAGTTCGGGGCCCTCTGCTGGGCTTCTTAAGTCATCTCCCCCTTTTAGACACTGTCCTCTCCAATTCATCCTCCACACAGTTGCCAAAAACATCTTCCAAAGGAACATGTCTGAGGTGTGACCATGTCACTACCCTGCTCAAAAGTCTTCAGTGTCTCCCTGTGGATGATAGTATAAAATTTAACAACAAGCATTTCCATAACATAGTAGAATAAACAAGAAGCCACCTATCTTTCCAGTTTTAGCTCATACTGTGTCTCTAGCAACCACTCTCCATTCCAGTCAAACTGGCCAATTAGCTGTTTCCCAAAATCATGGAGTCTACCATTTCCCATCTCCATTCCAGGCCTCTGCACAAACTACCTCAAATTCCTGGAATTGATTTCTTCATCTTTGCTTCTCAGTTTCCTTAACTTCCTTCATGGCTCAGTTCAGGTGCTACTTTCTCCTTTGTGAAGTTTCCTCTTACCCCACCATCGTCATCATCATCATCATTATTATTATGACCTTTTATTTATTTATCTTTTATATGTTGAATCCTCTCAGTAGAGTATAAGCTTTTTAGGCACAGGGGCTGGTCCATTTCGGTACCCTCATACATAGCATCATACCTTGGACGTGGTGGATCCTTAGTGCTTATTGATTTGAACTGAACTGAATAAAAGCTCAAGAAATAAAGAGAAATAGTAATAAAATTCAATGCCAATATGACTTCAGAAAAACTTATGCCTGAATATTGCTAGTGGAGTTGTAATTTGTTCCAATCTCTTTGAAGAGCTCTATAGAATTATATAAGATGAAGTATGGCTTACTGAATAGAGAACTAGCCTTGAAAGCTGGGAGATTGATCTGGGTTCAAGCACTACTTCTGACACATACTAACTGTATGACCTGGGAACATCTCTTAGCACCTCAGGGCTCTATATAACTCTCTAAGGGTCTGATTTTCAGAGAAGGTGCTTGGGAGTTCACTATTAGCAAAAACATAGTCTCTAACCTATATGGAATTTTATATACACATATACATATATGTATGTATGTATATATACACATATATGACCTACCTGTACACAAAAATATTCCTACCGTCACTACTTGTAATTGCAGAGCAAAAAACTGACACAGGTAGTAACCAACAATCAGTGGAGTAATGCTAATGAATTATGTTATATAACTATAATGGAATATTACTGTGCCACAAAAATATTGAATATGAAGAATTAAGAGAAATACATGAAGATATTTGATGTGATGCAGAATGAAGAAAACAGTATAAAAAAGCAATATGCACACTGACTACTATTCTGGAAATAAAGTCAACACTGCAAAGTAACGAAGTGTGTATGGGTCAAGTACAGTAGAGAATGTTGATACCACTGCTATCAAAATTAAAACACACATCCTTCCTGTTAACAATCAGTACATAGCAAAAAATGGAAAGTAATGTGTACTATCAGCCTCAATCTTGCCATTAGACAATTTTGTTTAATTGTTTTCAGGAAATGTACTTGGTAGGGTGAGGTTATTTGGGTTGGGAAGTGTCCGTTGTGTCAAAACAAAATACAGCAATAAGTTAAAGAAATGACAAATGTGAATAATTCAAAGGAAAATGGGAAAACTCCCCTGAAGCAATGAAGAGGGAAGAAAGAATCATAGGAACAATATCAATAGAACACAGCTGTGTAATGAAAACATTAACAGGGGAAGAATGTTTCTATAGGCTACAATGGATACTTTGTTACTTCCTTGTTTTGAGTCAGTATACACAGAGTGCTTCCTTTAATAATTGGTACTTGGTTATTGAAGTATTTAAAAAATACTCAGAAGAGAACAGGAAACACTGACAAACAGGACAGCTTTGAAAATAACATGCTGAATTTATCATATACTTGGAGAGAGAAGCAAGCATGGTACACATTCCTGGCCACTGGTGTAATTCACTTTTTCTGTTCTACTTTTGTCAAGTTTAGAATAAAAAATAAAATTAAAAAAAAACTAGCAAATTAATCAAAGTGTATGGTTATATTTATACTCATTTATTATTTTGTTAAATTTTTCTTGTCTTTCTTTTGCTTCTATTTATACTAATGCATACTTATATTGGTAGATTAAAATTAAAACAAAATTAATTAAAAGTAAATATTATTTATATAAATATATAAATGGTGGGATGCTCATGGCTATTAGGGTCCTGGGAATGACTGAGTACCACTGTTAAAAAGAATAATCCTTCCAAATGTGGATTTAAGCATCAAGCTTTAGCCCTTCCTAATGGATACCCCCTCCCCACAAGCCCTGGGAGAAAGATCACCTAAAACCAAATCTTCATTCTCACTTCTGCACCTCAAACCCTAGGCAGGCATTATCTCCTACCTTCCCTTTGTCTCTGTCAAAGGTAATACTATCCTTCTCATGACTCTACCTCAGAACATCAGTCAACCATCTGATTCCCTGGTCTTTCTCATTATTCGTTTCAATATATTACCTCATTCCTCCATTCGTCTTCTAGTTCAGGTCCTCATACCTTTCCTTTCTCCTGTGTTATTGTTAAAAGTCTCTTGATTGTTCTCCCTGACTCCAGTTTCTCCCCTCATCCTTCACACCATTTCCAGAATTATCTTCCTAAAACGCCTCTTTAAGGATGGTTCCCTTCTGCTCAGCTTGGTTCCATAGTGCCTAAAAGACTAAAGTCTAAACACCATGAGCTGCCATTCATCACCTTCCACAATCTAGCTTCAACCTACTTCAATAGCTTATTGTTTCCTCCTCCCCTTCCACACCCTTTGCTCTAGTCAGGCTTGACTTTTCTCTTCCTCATACATATTCTGGGCTCATTCCCACTTCCACTTTTTAGCCTGTATAATTCCTACTACCTAGAATGCTCTTTCTCTCTCCTACTATGTCTCCAGCTCCTACCCATCCTTCAAGACGCACCCTCTAGTTTCTACCTCTGATATGAAGCCTTCTCTCATTACTCTAGCCAGTAATAATTTCTCTCTTCTCTGAACTCTTCAGTAATACAAGTCAATAGAATCTTCAAGTATTAAATTGCCTTATTCAGTCTGTGTTGCCTGTGGTTATATTTTGCTTCCCCAACTAGACTGGGAGCTCCTCTAGGCTGAGGCTTTATCTTTCCTTATCTTTTCCACAGGAGAGCATGAAGTTGGGCATAGGGTATTGGGGTTTGTTGGCAGGAAGTAGTTGAAAAACTTTGCTGCTTTCCTGAAAATGTCAGGTCATGAAAAACAGTCAAGATGCACTAGGCTAGCCCAGACAAGCTAGATAATATGGTTTAATCAGATGCCACCAGTTATGGCTGCAACCTATCTCTGCTTGGGAAACTTAAGCCTACCTTCTAGAGACCTTCTTCTGCTGCTATAACAGGCTTATACTAATAGATAAATAGATAAGAAACTCATTCACTATGACCTGCCTTTCTGGGCAGGCAGATTAAACCTGTAATGTTCAATACTATTTGTGGTTATGAGAGAAAGGTTCCCAGCATCCCCCAGATGATTACAGAACATCCCTTAATACTAATAAAATTGTTACAGAAGAATTTGTTCCCAACTTCCAAAAAAGAGAAGACCGCAATAGACCCTGGCCTATTGATGATGTCAATGTCTGGAGAGCTCAGTGTGGACAGCCTGATTCTATCTTCTCCTGATCATTATCTTTTTTCTTCACTGCTCTCCCCACATGGCCTGCTTTCAGGATGGCACATTCTTTTGCTAGTCCTTATCAGGTTGGGAGGACCTTGGCAGGCTTGGCTGGTAGATGGACAGACTGGAAGTTTATGATACCTAGATGGGACCTTGGATATTAAAGACAAAAGAAACATGGTGGTGGTAGGGGAGAGGTATCATACCCCTTTCTATCCCATCCTCTGTCTCAGACATATTCTTGATTCTCATATTGAGTATCTGTCCCATGATGGGAAAATTAATAATAATGGAGTTGGAAACATCATAGACCCTTCATAAATGTTTGAATGAAAAAGAATTGGGCCTCTACCAAATACATAAGGCATGACTCTTCTGAAGTGCTTCCATATACTTATAGTCTTCTCATTGGGTCCTTATAACATTCCTGTAAGGCAAGCAAAATGATAGATTCATAAGATCATAGATTTGGAGATGGAAGTCCCATCTAAGTCTAATCGCTTCATTTTTCAGATGAAGAAACTGAGGCCCAAGGTCACACAGTTACTAGGTATCAGGTGGGATTTAAACTCAGGTACTTGGACTCCCAACTCAGTCCCTCTTTTCACTGTAATGTGTTGTCCTGAGGCCCAGAGAGGGGAATGACTTGTCTATCTTCATTTTGTGAGTCAACAGCAAAGGCAGTATTTGGAACCCAAAATATCCCCAATTCTGGTTAATATCCTTCCTGCCCTACCCCAGACTCCAAAGGGATCTAGACTCTGGGAGCAATTCCTTCTCCCCTCCCCCCACCAGTTCCAGGTTGCATACTGGCATCTGGTGGTACAGACCACTTTGTATCTGGTTCAGTCCAAGGACTCAAGGTAAGTGAAACAAGAACTTGACCAAGAGGAATTCTGGGGTGTGTTTGTTCCTACCCAGTGAGTGATTGGAGGAAATGATGAGGTTCGGTGCTGGTTCTAACCAGCTCAGTGGGGTTTTGGGTTTGGTTAGTATTACAGTAATAATATTTTTGGGGAGTCTGGGTTGGTACTCAGTATAGGAGCAGTTCCAGACTCTGACTTGCTTTGGTTCAAGTCCTTGTTCAGTTTTGCGTGCTCACTAGTAAACCTCCTCCTCTCTCCTACTCCTTCTCTGTTCTTTGCCATGGCCCAAGGGAAGGAACAGCAATGTGGTTCTAATCAAATAATGGTAACCCAGCAGGAACTTCTCTCCCCTCCCCCCAACAGATTTCACCCCCTCTTTTGTTCCCCCATTCCTTCTCTCTGCCTCCCTCTCAAAATACCCACCCCTTTAGCCCCTGAGCTGAGCCAGAAACTCTGGGATCTCTGGGCCATCGCCAAAGATTGAGCTCATAGAAGGCTTTTTTCTTGGGTACATGAGGGCACAATACCCCAGTCACAGATGTCTGCCTCTGGAGTGGTTTTGTGAAGTGATCCTCTCTGCCAGCCAGCTCTGGTCTCACTGAAAGGGATGGATAGTCTATGGCCAGATTCATTATTCAAGGACCTTGTTATAGCCACTGCTTACAACCTGCTACTCTCAGTTCCCAGAAAACTTCCCCGTGACCCATCTAGTCCTCAAGCAACTAGGCCTCTATGACTTCCTCACCCTATTTACTGCTTCTAATTAATAGACCATAGACCTCTGCAATCAGACTGTCATCCTTCTGCACATTTGACTAAGTAGCTTCTGACTCTTCAAGGTCCAGGGGCCATTCACATGGGTTCTTACATGGAAGCAGGAAGGATGGGGATACCGGAAAGGTTTCTGCCACCCCAAGTCTCTCCCAGTGATGTCTGAAAGTTGACCATTTGAGCTTTAGCTGTCTCCTCCAGGAAAGGCAACAACAGGACAGCAATTAGCAATTTTAGGACTTGGCATGGCACAAACCATGCCCCAGAATATGCCCTCAAGCTCTGTAAGTCTGAACACTGTAAGCCTTTGGCTGGGGACGCTGCCATGGGCTGTAAAAGTCCAAAGAAGAGGAACTCATGGAAAGTATGAACATACCAGATTTTAGGGAGAAAGTGACTGCCACGGTAGAGGGAGGTAGAGTGTAGAAATTTCCTATTTTAGGTATTCATTTTATTTACATAGGTTTTGATTGATATCTTTTGTTTTTACATCACTGAATTTCCCCTGTATTCCTTCCAACCCCCTCCCACAGAACCAATCCTTACAATAAGAAGAGGAAAAATCAACAAAATCAATGAAAAAGCATGATGTTAAATACAATATTCTATAGTCAAGGACTTCCTACTTCTGCAAAAGAGTAAATGCAGGTGTCTCTTCACATCCCTTCTTTGAGACCAAGTTTGGTCATCATAATTTTACATTGTGCAGTTTCTATAGTTTTGTGTTTTATATATATATATATATATATATATATATATATATATATATATATAT
>NW_027187151.1:196327-244645 GCF_028583685.1 Petaurus breviceps papuanus
ATATATATATATATATATATATATATATATATATATATATATATATAGAGAGAGAGAGAGAGAGAGAGAGTTTTGTTCCTTCCATTTGCATTGCTATAGTCGCTGTGTATGTTGCTTTCCTGCCTCTAATTACTTTGCATTAATTTGTATAAGACTTTAGACATAGCTTCCCATTTTAACTAATTCTTCTTGCTAACTCAATGAACTCTGTTGATATTTTGCTAAAAGACGACCAGTATACCATAAGCAAATTAGGAGAACAAGAAATAGTTTACCTGTCAGATCTATGGAGAAAGGAAGAATTTATGACCAAACAAGAGATAGAGAACATCGTGAAATGCAAAATGGATGACTTTTATAACATTAAATTAAAAAGTTTTCGCACAAACAAAACAAATGTAACCAAGATTAGAAGGGAAGCAGAAAGATGGGAAACAATTTTTACAGTATGTATTTCTGATAAAGGTCTCATTTCTCAAATATGTAGAGAACTGAGTCAAATTTATAAGAATATAAATCCTTCCCCAATTGATAAATCATCAAAGGACATGAACAGGCATTTTTTCAGATGAAGAAATTAAAGCTATCTATAGTAATATGAAAAAATGTTCTAAATTATTATTGATTAGAGGAATGCAAATTAAAACAACTCTGAGATACCACTTCACACCTATCAGATTGGCTAATATGATAGAAAAGGAAAATGATAAATGTTGGAAAAGATGTGGGAAAATTGGGACACTGATGCATTGCTGGTGAAGTTGTGAACTAATCCAAGCATTCTGGTGAACAACTTGGAATTATGCTCCAAAGGGCAACTAAACTGTGCATACCCTCTCATCCAGAAACACCACTATTAGGTATGTATCCCAAAGAGATCATTAAAAAGGGAATATGTGCAAAAAAAGCATAAATATATACAAAAATATTTATCACAACTCTTTTTGTGGTAGCAAAGAATTGGAAATTGAGGGAATGCCCATCAGTTGGGGAATAGCTAAACAAGTTATGGTATAACCTGGAAACATTTAAATGAACTGATGCAAAATGAAATGAGCAGAACCAAGAGAACATCGTACATAGTAACAGCAACATTGTGCAATGATTAGCTATGACTGATTTATCTCTTCTCAGCAATGCAATGATCTAAGACAATTTCAAAAGACTCACAACAGAAAATGCTATCCATATCCAGAGACAGAACTATGGAGTCTGAATGCAGATCGAAGCATACTATTTTCACTTGTGTGTGTGTGTGTGTGTGTCCCCTTTTGTTCTGTTTCTTCTTTCACATCACTGATATAGAAGTATGTTTACATGATTGCACATGTATAACCTATATCATATTGTTTGCTGTCTTGGGGAGTGGGGATGAGAGGGAGAAAAAAATTTGGAACTCAAAATCTTATAAAAATAAATATTGAAAATGATCTTTACATGTAATTGGGAAAAAATAAAATATTCCTTTAAAAAATGTTTAATAAGCTCACCAGAAAAAAAAAGTGTGCCTATGACACACTTTAATCTGTATTTAAAAAAAAAGACTTCCAGTACACTGAGTATCCTCTAAATTCAACATTCTGGGGACATGTTCTGATTGCCTGATGACAGCTGAGGCTCTGGGTGATACCATTACGGAGTCCCCAGCAGTTCAGTGTGATTGCATTCATCAGTCCTTCTTCCCATTCGCAGACCTGGGGGTATAGATAGGGTAGAACACAAACTTTGCTAACTCTATCCCCTTGCCAAAGCCTACACTGATGCTGATTCTACGTATTGGGCTCCCCCAAGTCCCAAAAGTTCCCTACCTGTTCACAGAGAGCATCAACTGGTCCAGACACGCTTTAATTTTGTTCTGGGCCTCCAGGTGAGTCATGCTATCTACATCCTCCCCATTAATGGCCTGGATCACGTCTCCTGGGCATAGGTTGGCCAAGACTGCCTTACTGCCAGGGTTTATCTGTAGGAGAAGGAAGACAGGTCACTCACTTCCTGGAGCTGAAAGATCGCAACCCCCATCCTCTCAGATCCTATCTTCAGAAGCTGGATGTGGCGGCTCCTTATTTTATACCAATGTTGTTAAATTCTTGCTGTTGGGATATTTTTTTACCCCCCTGAAAGTTATTATCATAGAGAAAATCCTTAGAGTGGTCCTGTGCCTGTTTTGGAGATCAGAAAACTAAGGTACAGAAGGGAATAGACTTGCCCAAGATCACTCAGCTAGTTAGTGGTATCTAATGACTCTGAAATCAAGCACTCTTTCCATTGCTCCACACACTCCCAGGCATTTGTTTTCCAAACTGAGAACATCCACAAAAATACTCAGCTGAGCTCCTTTGATCCTTGTATAAACTGTTGGCTTCAGGCAGGGGTCTGTCTGGTCAGCCTGGGGAGAAAGGCAGACAGGGGCAGGAGGGGATGGAGATGGTCTCCAGATCCCTATAGATCAGCCCTTCTCATAAAGCAGTAACTGTCTTCTTGGTTTGCAAAAGCAGCTGGTGGTCTAGGTAGAGACACAGTTTATTATTCCTCTATGGATTCCTCACCCCGTTTATTGCTTCCAAACAACAGAGAGTACCTCTGTTGCCTTTGATGGTGTTCCCCATGCATGGTGATGATGCACAGATAGAATCTTTCTAAACCCTAACAGTTTCTCTAGCAAACAGCTCACAAAGAAGTGAGAGGGTCATGATTAATTTAGACTGTGCATGAGTACAGATATACCCTTAAGGAAACGGAGAGTGAAAACAAAAAGATCAGAGCTGGCAAAGAACTGGGAGAAGGGCAACACCAGTAAACAGTATGGCTTCATCAATTCCAGGAAGACTGGGATGAGAATAAGAATTGATATATCACCAATATGTCCTAAGCACTATTTACAAATATCTCATTTGATTTTCACAACAACCTAGTGAGATAAGTAGGGCAGGTAGGTGGTGTAGTAGATAACATGCCAGACCTGGAGTCAGGAAGACCTGAGTTCAAATTCAGCCTCAGACTCCTGGACAGGTGCTCTCTCTATTATGCCACCAACTGCCTCTAAAGCATGGACAAAGATTGCTTTCCATTAATGTCTTGGGAATTTCCAAGATGGACCTAGAAGAGTTTGGATGCATCAGGACTCTTCTAATACCTACAGCCAAATGCAGCAAGGACAGAATCCTGAGAGCGCCCACCCTGGAGTCAGGAGGATCTGAGTTCAAATCAGACCTCAGGCACTGCTAAGTATGTGATCTTGGGCAAGTCATTTAAGCCCAAGTGCCCTGCCTTCCCCCCTCTAGGGGCAGCTAGATGGTGCCGTGGAAAGAGTGCCAACTCTTGAGTCAGGAAGATTCATCTTTCTGAGTTAAAATCTGGCTTCAGACATACTAGTTGTGTGACCCTGGGCAAGTCACTTAACCCTGATTGCCTCAAAAAGAAAGTTGTCTGCTCACATCTTTCCTTCACTGTCTGCATATTTCTCAAGACCATTACTATTAAAAATGAAAGCATAAGACTTTAGGCATGGATCTAGAGCTAAAAGGTGACTTAGAGGCTATCTGATATGACCCTTTAATTTTACAGATGAGGAAACTGAGGCTTAGAGAAATTAGGTAACTTGCCAAAGATCACCAAGTAGTGAAAAATCAAAGGAGGAATTTGAACGTAGATCCTCCCTTTCCAGAACGAGTGCTCTGACCATTATACCATAGTCTCCCGGTCCTTTGGTTCAAAAATACAGCTCTATCTCTCTATTCCTGTTGTGATCCCTGCTTTCTTTCTGTCACAACAAGTCTGTGAGGTAGGCATTTATTTGACAAATCACAGAATTATGCCTGTCTCTTTGCCACAGCAGCTGAACCAGATGGTTTAGAGGATAATTGCTTGATCTGGATTAAATCATGACTCCAAGAGGAAAAAAAAAGTTGAGACCCCTAAATCTTAAAGCTTAAGGAGCCTGTTTGAGCACAGGGCTAGTTATTGACAAATGGGCCCAGCCTGAATAGCATGTGAGTTGGAGGAGACAACAGCCCCTTTAGCTAGGAGAGTGAGAAAGTGTGAATAGCTCAGTGCAGCCTGCTTCATTACTGGACAGCTCAGGAGCCAGGTGCCGGAAGGGTTTGCTGACAGTCTCAGCCATCTCAGTAGGATGAGGAGGGGGCTTTTGTCCTCCTTGCCTTCCCTCAGCTCAAACGATTTCGTTGTAAAACCACTCACTGACATACTGGGGATGAGGAGCATATGTGCCTTAAGAGTCAGAGCCAAAGTTTTTTCTCTAAAACCAGAGTCCGAGCTCACAGAAGTCATACACTGGGAACCCAGTCTTCTGGGAGAATGAGGATGGTCTTGGTCTAAAAAGCACAGCCTCACTGAGACCTGTCCCTTGTCTTCAGTGACTGAATGATGGCATGGGAAAGCCCAACCCATGCTCTCCTTTCTTGGGGAGGTTCTTACAGGTGACATGGGAGGGTTTGTCTGAGGCAGAAGCCAATGGTCTGACGTCAGGAGATGATGGCTGTAGGAAGCAGATTTGTCACCAGATTGCTGAACACCAATAGTATATGAATCAAGCCCCCTCTTGTCATCCATGCCCTCACTCTTGTACATGTATACCGGTAAATACATATACTCCAGTACACATGAGGTCCAAGTGTCTTTGATTGGAGATGAGTTGTGGGATGAAGTTCTATGAAGCTTACTGCCATACCAACCCAATCATTCAACTCTGATCCTGGGGTCACCTATGACATTGTTACATGCTTGCTCAAAAGGCTAACACAATCTTACTTAGGGCCCTCTGTACTTTATCCTGGTCAGACCCCAAATGAAGTAGTTGTCAGTTCATAGGGCAACCAGGATGATAAAGAGACTGAAATACCAAGACTGTTATCAGCCAATTACTCAGCAAGCATTTACTTAGTACCTATAAGGGCTAGAAGCTGCAAAAACAAAATTGTCCCTGCCCTCGAGGAGCTTCTATTCTGTTACATAAGGTAACATGCACAAATACAAGTAAGTATATGCAGAATAAATCAGGGAGAGCACTAGCAGCTGGGGGTGGTCAGGAAAGACTTCACATAGAAGACTGACCAGGATACCAGGGATTCTAATCTCTTGGAGGATCTAAAAGGATGATAATAACTGGCATTTATATGGCACTTTAAAGTTTGCAATGTTTTTTACATACATTATTTTATTGGCGCACTAACAGTGTCTATAATTTCCATTTTACAGATGAGAAAACTGAGCTTTAGAAAGGCTAGATGATTTCTTTATGGTCACACAGCTAGTAGCAGAGGAAAGATTTGAACCCAGGTCTTCCTTACTGTCTTCCTGTCTACTTACTTCCAAGCTGTTTCTCTGGAGAAGGGATGACCAGGCTAGGAGGGAGTGGTCAATATGTGTCCTAGGGTATTTGAAGAGCTGTCATACGGAAGAGAAGTAAAGTTTTGCTTGACCCCAGAGGGCTGAAGTAGGACTAATGGAGAGAAGTTGGAGAGAGAGAGAAAGAGACAAGAGACAGAGAGACACAGAGAGAGACAGAGAAACAGAGACAGACACCAAGATAAAGACAGAGAGACAGAGAGTTAAGAGACAAAGACAGAAAGACCGAGAGAGAGAGAGAGAGAGAGAGAGAGAGAGACAGAAAGAGAGAGACAGAGAGAGAGAGACAGAGAGAGAGAGAGAGAGGTATTTAGGCTTGATGTTGGGAAAATCTTCAGAATAATTAAGAACTTTTCAAAAATGGAACAGACTGTCTCAATAGACAGTGAGTACCACATCACTTCAGGTCTTCTAACAATGGCTGGATAACTACTTCCCAGGTATGCTGAAGAAGGAATTTCTGCTCAGGTGGATTTTCCATTCCTTCCAACCCTGAGATTCTGGGAAGTTCTATTCTGAGCCAGAGGAAAACTCTTTTCTAAAGGATGGTTAGCTCATAGAAGGAATAGATCTCTTTAGAGAGGGTTTTCTTTTTCTTTCCTTTCTTGAGTTAGTGAGTGGTATTTCATCCAATACCCTTCCCCCTCTTTTCCCCATGGGCCCTCTCCACTCCCTCCAGAGCAGAGGGAAAGTCCCCGAATGGACACATTTGTTCCTTTGTAGTTCAAAAATGTTGGGAACTTGATAATTGTGCAGAAGGGGGCAAAAGGAAAATACGTTATCCGGTCACCAAAACTGCAGAGAAATATGTTAAGTAGATATCTAGGCTGAAGATGTGAATTTGGCTTCTGGAATTTTTCTGGAGAGCATTATGTTTAGGGAGCTCAGCAAAGAATGAACAGGGCCCACAACAAAGGACCCAGAATAATACAGAGTTCACTGTAATGTCACTTTGGGGCTTTCAAGAGTGCTGGGCATAAAATCAGAAGAGTTCTCAGTTTGCGTCCCACTTCTGAATGGACACACATGTTCAGACAGGGCCAATGTGTTATTTTAAGGGAAGATTTCTTCATTGAGAAAGGGGTAGAATTAGTGGCTAATAATAGAGCTGCAAGAATAAAATGAAAAAATTCAATAAAACATTTTTAAAATACACAGAAGAAAAAAGAAATTCAGAAAGGGACACAGACAGAAATTTTGTTATGACTGTGTTAAGTTTAATATAAACTTTCTTTAAAAAACAAACTGCACATGAGAGAAGTTTATAGTTTCATGTAGTAATATTTTATAGTTTCATATTTATAATATCTTAGTATACAAAAAATTTCTCATTCTTTGTATACTAAAATATTCATGTCTGAAGATGGAATCAAAATTTTAAAAGGCAATTGATTTAAAAATAATGAGTCCTAGACTGGGAGGCCAGTGGCCAAGAGACTGGGTTCTAATCAGTCCTAGGCTTTCCTACTAATTTGTGTTGTGTGGCCTTAGACTAGTCCCTTCCCTCTTTTCGAATTCAATTTCCCCATCTGGAAAATAAGGACATTAAGGCTGTGTGACAGGATTCTCCCTCTCTTCCCTGGCAGTCTGTTTTCCTTTAATAACTAAGCATACATTTGTGCAATCTACTCAAAAGGCAGATAACTTGTCCCCTGTGAACATGGCTCATTTGACAATCCTTCCAGCAGAAACCTTGTGGTGCAGAGGAAGGAGCTGAACTTTCCTGTTATACTTGGAATTGTGCGACCCAAACTCCAGCTCTGCCATTTATTCCTTGTGTTACTTTGAGAAGCCATTTTGATCTCCCGGAGGCTCAGTTTCCTCATCTGTAAAAAGAGAACACTGGACTAGATGATCTCTGAGACCTCTGACAGCTCTTAACATAGGATCCCAGAATCCGGTGATCCTTTATTCTCCTTCATCTGGATAAGCACTCTGACCCCAGCCACGACGTAGGAAACCATGGGCAGAAATGTCACCTCCCAGGTCCATCTCACAGTGACTTTGGTCAAAAACTGGCTCTAGTTGTTTCCAATTATGCTCTTACTTTGTTCCAGGTGCTGCTTCCAGGCTTCAGGGGAGAAGGAGAAGCCTGGGAGGTGGGGGGTTTGGTTCATGATGTGGGTTAATCAGCAGTGAAGGGTGGGAGCTGATGGGGCTTCAATCAGGCAAGTAAAGGAAGAGTGAGGATTTAGGATTATGGGGAATCCATGGTGTCTGAGCCACAGACCCTGAACTTCTGTCTGCAAGGTTCTTACTGGGGTGGGAGATTTCCCTTCTAAACCTCTAGGAAGTCCAGTCTTAAATCTTAGATTTAGAACTGGAATGGACATTGGGAGCCATTTATTCAACTTCATTTTAGGATGAAGAACAGAGGGAAGAGACTTGCCCAGTGTCACACAGGCGACAGAGATTTGAAACCAGAAACCTTTGAGTGTTCCTCCATCCTTTCCTTGTCTCAACTCAGATGTTGGGCTGGAAAATTTACAGAGCCTATTCACACACACACATGGACCCTGAAGAAGTGAATGCATAGATCTTGACACACTGAGAGAAGAGTGACAATCATGACTAAAAGTGTAGAATCACTAAGGCTATGTGGCGATGTGCGCCACCTTGGACAAGTCACTAAATCTCATTAGATCTAAGTTTCTTCATCTGTAAAATACATGATTGAACCCATTGGCCAGTGAGGTCCCTTTCCACATCTAAATCTAGGATGCTTTACTTTTCTGGGAACAGGAGGGAGAAGCTCCTCTAAGTAAGTATTGGGGAGGAAATGAGGCACAGACACTCGTCATTTGAGGTCCTTATTCATCTCCATTTGATCCAGGAAGGGGACTCCTACCCTGGCACAGGTGGTGGGCTCCCCAAATGACCTTGAACTTCCCTCTCTGTGCCTCAGTTTCCTCACCTACCAAACAAGGTAAATAACTGCCGAGTTCACAAGGCTGTTGGACCATGCTACATGTTGGAGGAAGGGGAGAGGGAGGGTGTTCCTGGTCACAGCCTTCTAAAATTAGGACAGTTTTTAGTTTTCCTTTGTGGAAAAATGGGGGAGGAAAGGGAGAGGGAGACTGGTCTCACAAAGATGGTGAGGCTTATTTTGCTAAATCTGCCTGATTTTTCATTAGTTATTCCAACTGAGAAGTGTTTCTCTTTCTTCTGATAGAGGAGTCAAAACTAGCACAGTGTGGGGTCAACAGGAGCTTAATGGACCTTCAGCCAGACTTTTAGTCATGACTACGATGCCCATTCAATCAAGTTGCCTGAATTTTCACCATTAAATCAACATTTTTGTGGTTGTTTGTTTACATACCCTCTCTAGATGCCTTGTTAAAATCACAATTATACAATAGGATGAATCACTAGCTAAGGGAGGAAGAGAGATACATTTGAAAATGAGGGTGGTGTGAAATGAAGATATTAAAAAACAAGATTTTTAAAACAATTCAGTTTTTCCCAACCAGGGGGTCCACCTAGTCCCTAGAACAAGAGTATGAGTTTATTAGACACTTTCGTGAGAGTCATGGGGCGGTGGTGGGGGTAGGGAGGTGAGGTCACTGAAAGAGTGTTGAAAGGAGAAGTAGAACATGTATAGGAACCTATATCAAGTTCCTTGCTTTCTCAATGTGGGAAGGGAGGAGGGGAGGGAGGAAGGGAAAGAATTTGGAACTCAAAAAATTTTTTAAAATGAATGTTAAAAATTGTTTTTAGGAGTGGCTAGGTGGCACAATGAATAGAGCACCAGCCCTGGAGTCAGGAGTATCTGAGTTCAAATCCAGCCTCAGACACTTAACACTTACTAGCTGGGTTATCTTGGGCAAGTCACTTAACCCCAACTGCCCTGCCTTCCCCCCTCCAAAAAGCAAAAAAAAATGTTTTTACATGTAATTGAGGGAAAAATAAAATATTAAATTAAAAAATAGAAAAGAATAGCAGTGAACTTGGGAGGCAAGTAGTGATAACTTCACCAACAGTCCCTTGTCTATACCCACCCAGCTGTAAAACACAGAATCACAGACTCTGAAAGCATTTCCATCAACCATCTGTTTGCACTTGTCCCTGAATGAGGACCATCTTCTACAACCTTCCCCACAGACCTCTGGTGAAAGGGAAACCAGTACAACCCAAAGCTGTCTATTCCATTTTGGGGCAGCTTTAATTATTAGAAGGGTTTTTTTTTCTTCTTATATCTAATTTTAGGCCTGTCTTATAGCGGCCATCTGAAAGGTTCTAATTCTCCTTTTACAGGACAGTCATTTAACTACTTTCAAATTGGCTACCTTCCTCTCCCCATCACCTCCAGGCACTTGGCATGGGCGCGTGCACACACACACACACACACACACACACATCCAGGAGGAAGTCTCTTCCTAGGTATGGCCCTTGTGGCTGATCCACCAGCTTGGCTGGTGTTAACTCATGATTTAATAAAGTAAAAAAGGAAATCTGTGACCAGGTATGAGGATATATCAAGGGTGACCTCTGTGGTACTAAACTCTGCACATGGCCTGGTAAGACAAGGTCTTCAGTTCCCTCATAATACTGGTAGGCCTCCCTTGGACACGCACCACTTCACCAGTGTCCTTCCTAACATGTATTGTTACAGGGGATGGGGTTACAGTTGTGAAGTTTGGATTCAGTCAAAGGGCAACACTTGATGACCTAGAGGGCCACCTGGGCCTTGAAGTTGCAGGTTCCCCACCCCTGGTTTAGAATTCAACACATTCCTTACTCTAGAAATGGCCTAAGACTGAGTTCAGCTGGCCTAAAGCCTCCCTCCTTCTGGACGCTCTACCTCTCTTAAGGAAGTGTAAGTTCCATCAGTCTTTTTGGCTGCCATGATGTTTTTTGACTCATATTAAGCTTACAGTTAGAAATGTACTCTTCAGGGAAAACCACCTCTTCAGGGGAAAAAATACATACACACCACACTTTAAAATCTAATCTCAGTGCACAGCAGAGAACAAAAGAAAACTTATAAGGAAGCAAAGAAAAGATGGACAGTTCAGAACACAAAGTGTAGTATTTATTTTATAGGTTTTCTTGAAATGGAAATTTATTGCTATATATTTTGAATCCTTTCAAGTTGTGCTGTGCATATAGCAATACTTTTTTTTCCCTTTTCTTATTTTGTATTAGTTTTAATATTTAAGTTTCTAATATATTTTTCTTTTCTTAAAAATTTAATTTCTCTTATTAATATTTTCATCATCTTTTTAAAACTCTAGACAATCAACAAAACAATAAATTAAGCCCTGATTGGTAGCTTTGTTATAATGTATATAATATTATATTATTATAGTATTTTATTATTCTAATATATTTATATTACATTAATATAATAATTATAATAATGTATGTATTATGTTGTTATTTTTATTATAGTATTTTACTATTTATTATTATATTAATATAATAATGTATATATTATAATATATAATAATATATATAAAATATATAAATGGTCATAATGAAAATTTAAAACTTAGTTTTCAAGAGCCAGTATGAGCTGGATCCAGCAAACTCCTATTAAAACCTTCAGATCTTTTCTACATTAATTATCTAGCTATTTTATCCCCATTTTGAACTTATAAAATTGTGTTTTTCTTTTTCTTTTATTTTTGTTTGAGATTTTAATGATTCTAAAGTCAAACACCAAAAAACTATTTCCATACACCCAGCAGAATACAAAAGAGATTCTCAATCAACTTCATAACCCTTTCTTTTAAACATATAATAAATTCCCCAAGATACATTTTTGTTTGTGCTTCTTTCTGAACTTGCTTCCATTATCTTCTGGGTATCATTAGAAATGTTTAAATGGCCACCTTCTGGGGGAAATTACTATTGCTAACCCTCCATTTACTCTTCTAAGCTGCTTTCTCTCTTTCTAGTTGTTTCTTCCAGAGCATTTATTTCATTTGTTATCTCTTGCTTTATTTCTTCTAGGTATTTATTTTATCCTTGGAGAAAATCCTTTTTCCCCCCTTTGAGTCTCTGTTTACAGTTGTTACAGAGTTAGATTTGCAATAATTTCTGATATTGCTTAGTGTTTTCTTTGACTGACTAATCTTTCCAGCTTCAGTTTCTGAACTGGAGCATTGTGTCAGGGCCAGATTCCTCCTCCTCCTCCTCCTCATCCTGTACTTTTGAATGGGGTGGTTTGCCCTGCCCCAAATCTCCTGGATTCCTGTGCTGACCACCACCTCCCAGGCTTAGGCTTCCCTGGATCTTTGAGCCTCCCAGCACTGGAACATCAGGGCACTCTTTGGCATCTTAGGACAGAGAGTTAGGGACCTCAGCCACCAGGGTTCCTAGACTGTCTGGGTCTGAGCACTGAAACACCGCACTATCTAGCAACAAGATGTCTGGTGCTATTCCCAGGGACTTCCCTGCCCTACTTTCAGCCTTCTGACCATCATGGGGCCTTCTGCACCTGCTGTGTATAGACACAAAGCCTTACTGACTATATACCTTTGCTATCACCCATGAGTTTCTGGCTAACTTTTTGCTCAGTTTTGGGGTTGAAGTCACTTATTTTACTTTTCTCATTGGATTTCTTGATCATTAGTCAGTCTGGTTTTTCTGGGCTAAGTATATGAAAGCTGAGCAGTGTCTGCCTCCTATTCAGGTAATAATCTTGGCAAGAAAACATGAAATTGTTGGGGGTTTTTTTTACCTGAACCCATGCATAGGACTTTAGATTTATCTGTCTATTGGGTATTTTGAATTGGACATCCTATGTCATCTCAAACTCAGCATGTCCAAAACAGAACTCACAATCTTTTCTCTCAGATCTACTTCTTTCCTTAAATTCCCATTCTCAATCAAGAGAACCACCATACTTCTAATTCTATGGGCTCATAATCTGCATGTTATCCTCAACTGTTCAATCACCCTCACTACATATGTCCAATCAGTTAGACATTAATCTCATCATTTCTACCTTCATATCTTCCATATCCAGTTTAGGCTTTCACCTCTCACCTGTTCTACTATATTTGCCTCCTAACTGGATTCCCTTTCTCCCTCCAGGCTCTGCCTTCTCTAATCCATCCTTAATACAGCTGTCAAAGTAATTTCCTTAAGCACAAATCTGGCCATGTGTAGCAGCAAGCCTCCTCAGGGTTTGCTGCCAATACAGGTTCTTGGATCTGCTTTGATAAAGGAAAGCAACTCAAAATGGGTTAACAAGCTTACTTTAATCAGTCAAACATGTATCGTTTACCTAGTTCAGGGGGAAAAGGTCAGCACCCCGAACTTCAGAATACACAGACAGAATTATCAAGTCAGAGAAACAGATCAAGTAGACAGATTTCCAAACTGTCCAACCATTACATCCATACCAAATCAACATCTGGGTTTCAAAGCCGGGGGGCTCTGGAAAACGGCTTTTCCAGAATTTCATCTGATCAAATCACAGAACATTTCTCAAAGTGAGCCCCCAAACAAAGCCTCACATCAGGGCTTCTATAACCTTCTCCTGGCTCAGAGAATGTAACAACCTTTTGGACCCACTGGCCAATCAAAAAGTATCTACTGAAAAACAAGCCTCCTACCCCAGGCTCCAGGTGCACTTTAGCCTAGGGGCAGGGAAGATCTTTAAATTTACATTCGCATTACACCATGTCACTCATCTACTCAATAAACTCTAATGGTTCTATATTACCTCTATGATCAAATATAAACTCTTCTGTTTGTCATGTAAAGCCCTTAATTACTTGACTCCAATCTGCCTTTACAACCTTTTTAACATTATTCTTTTTCATGCAATTCAGTCAAGCTAGACTTCTTACTATTGCTTACACATAGTACTTCATTTCCCTCTCCATGATTTTCCAGTGACTGTCCCCCAGGCCTGAAATCACTCCCTCTTCACCTTCACCTCTTAGAATATACCTAGCTTCCTTCAAGGCTTAGTCCAAGTGCCACTTTCCACATGAAGTCTTTCCTGGTTGCCCCAGCTGCTAGTTTCTGTCCCTTCAAATGACTTTGCATTTATTTTGTAAACCTCTATATATGAATATATGGTCTCCCTGAGATATAAGCCCAAAGGCAGAGAGAATTTTTTACTGTGATCTATCTCCATTCCTGGGTGTTTAATAGGCACTTATTACTGATTGATTAATCCCTGTCAAATTTGATCTCCTTAGCTTTGGCCCAGTGTCCTAGCCTGTCATTTTGGATCTAGTCATTCAATGTGTTAGCTTTGGATCCTAACTCAGTGTCAGTTGCAAATTTGATAAACACGCTCTCCCTGCTTTCATCCAAGTCACTGATAAGAATGTTAAACAGTAAAGAACCAAGGACAGATCCTCAGACCTTCTGCAGAAACCTCTTTTCAAGGTGAATGACCCAACAATGACTCCTCCTCCCAGTCAGTTGAACAATTCCAAATCTTCCAAACTGGCCTATATTTCACCTTGTCAACAAAGATAGCATGAAAGGCTTTTTCAGGTGCAGGTAAACTGTTTTCTACAACATTCCCTATTGATCTAACTAGCATACCTAATGAGAGAAATCAAGACTGATTTTTGACTAAGCTATGCTGACTTTCAGCTTTCTAGATGCTCATAAAACATGCTTTAAACAATATCTTCTATGAGACATACATTTTTGAACAGGGATTCTATGTGGATGTTTAACTTGCTTATGCATATTTGTTACATGAAGTCCTTTTATTTTCTTTTTAAATTGAAGGGGTTTGAAAGAGAAGAATAAATGCTTGTTAATAATAAATAAAATAAAACAACAACAATATGTTCTAGGATTTTGCCATGAATTATAGTCAAGTTCAATGTCCCATACTTTGTACATTCATGTCATCTTCTCTTTTTGGAAAATCAGAATATCTGACTTTATCGGGTGGCAGCACTTGTCCTATTTTCCATGGTCTTTTTTTTTTCCTTGGTTAACAAAAAAATAAGTTTATTTAGCTTTAACACAGCAAGTATATATAGTATACTTAGTTTGGGTAGACACAAACCCCCTCATATCCATATGGAAACTCATCAAAATGTAGTTACTTTGGGCAACCATCAAGTTTGAAGGGCATTGACCCTGTGTAACTGGGACCTTTTATGCCAGAGGTCACCAGTAAACTGTATCCTGGAAGTACAATCTGAGCCTCATCCCCACTCCCAGATCAATCAAGTTCCATGGTCTTTCAAAAACAATGATGGCTCAGTCATTCTGTCCCAAGCTCTTTCAGTACACTGGGATGTATTTCTTCTAGGACCAGGTAAATTGATGGCCGCTCAGTGTTCACTTAACTTCTCCTAACCCTCTGTGGTTTCAGTCTCTTATTAATTTGGTTTTTTTCCTTGGCACTTGGATCAATAGTATCAATGGAACTCTGATCGATACAATCATCATTTGATTTTAGATAGTACACAGAGAAGCATGCCTTCCTCTCTCCTTTTGGCAGAGGGGTGGTGTACAGTATTAGAAAGATGGAATGAGAAAATATCAGACAGGGCCAACAGGTGCCTACTATGTGCCAGGCTCTATGCCAAGGCTACAAAGAAAGTATAAAAAGGTCCCCTCCTCAAGGAATTCACCATCTAATTAGGGGGACAATATGAAAACAACTATGTACAAAAATGATATAAACAGCATCAATTAGAAATAATCTCAGAGGGAAGGCACTAGCATTGTAGTGACTAGAGAAAGGCATCTTACAGAAGCTAAAATTTTTGGGTGAGCCTTTAAGGAGATAAAGATTGGTATATTTTGCTTAACTTTGTTGCAAGGGAAGGTCCTTTCATTTTTTATTTTTGACAGGGATGTGGAATTGGGAAATAACAGCAATGATTTTTTTTTAAAGCATCAATAAAACATTTATTTAATTTTTTCCCCCCAGAAGTCTCCTCCTGGCACATTTGTACTCCTCCCTATGCTTTCCATTGCAAAGGAAAAGAAGCCAAATATTTGGAGATGAACACTAGGTTACCAGGGCCAGGGTTTCCTAGGTTCAAGTACCTCCCAGCAAATTCCATCCTGACCCACCTTGGATGAACTTTCCTCTGTTTACATAGCCAGCAATAATTGGGTTTAATAAACTTTCTAAATGTTAAATGTATGTGTGTATTCTCCCCTATTCTTATCATTTCTCCCTCAATTGCATTCTCTCAGCTCCAGTTTTGTCACCTTCCTTTCCCTCCTACCAGCCCAGGAAAGCATTATCAATGGGTCTTTCCACAAGGCTGGCTGCAGCTGCTAATGTGTAGACTGGGTCATCTTAACTATTTGCCCCTGAGACAGAACACATTTCCTTCTGGAGTCATGGATGTGTGTGTGTGGGGGGGGGGGGGGGGGTGGAGGGAGGAGGTGGGGAGAGAAGGCCTTGAGAGGTCTCTAGTTTAAAGGCAAGGCCCTCGCTGTGTCTGCTCCCACTAGCCTGATTAAATAAAATAAACAAGGAACTCTGTGAGCAGGTCCAAAGATAAATTGTCAGCATCTTATCTATGCTCTGCCGTGCCTTGTCGTCAGCTTGTTTACATGGAACATTTGTCTCTAGGAGTCTGAAACCTTAACCTTGCTTCCCTCAGCAACTACACCACAAGCTTGCTGGGCCCATCCTTACAATAGGGGAATCTTTCATGAGGAAGAGTATTTAAAATCAAAACACTCATCATGAGCCCACACAGGGAGAGAAGACAAGTTACAACTCAACCTAGATTAGCCTCTGAAGCAGACTGATAAACCTCTGTGGGAATGAGCTAGTGGCCAGGTGAAGTTGCCATAGGGAACTGAATCCTCTCCCCAGAAAACACACAGTTTTGTGAAAAAAGGGATCGGTACCTCTTCCTCCCAGCACCTTCCCCTCTGGACTTCCATCTAGGATCCACAAAATGAATAAAAAACAAAGGTATTAAAAAAGGAACTCCAAACACAAGTGGTGGAGGGAGGTTGGAGGAGCCCTCTGATGAAGGAAACATAGTTAATGGAGCAGGGTTCATTTTGGCTCCACTGTGGTTCAGGTCACGGATTAGAATGCACTTTGTCTGATAAAAGGGTCTCACCCAAGGCCAATGCGCTCCGAAAATCTTTGGTTCCTCCTCTTTCCTGATTTCAGAACTCCAGCTCCTTGCCCTAACACCTCTAAGAGTCCCTATTCCAACTATTCTTCAAAAATCCTGGCCTCTGTTCCATCCTCAAGTTCCCAGAATCCTTAATGACCTTAAATAAAAAGATATTTTTCAGACAAGAAAGTGAATGTCATATCCTCCATTTCCCAGAATAGCTGCATTTCTCTGGAGGTACGGTAAGCTTCATCTTCACTAAAGGGTGGAATGGAAAAGAATACTATATTTGAAGGTTAAAGGGTTTGAGTTCAGATTCTGACTATATGACTGTGGGCCAGTCACTTAAACACTGTACCTCTTTTTTTTCCCTGTAAAATGAAGAGGTTGAACTAGCTGGCCTCTGAGGTCCCTTTCAGCTCGAAATTCATTATCTTATGACTCAAACAAGACTCTGTCTTGTGCTAAGGCTGGCCATATTCAGTAGAGATAGGGAGTACAGAGAGGCTGGCCACACATGATGAGTCAGCGGATAGCAGGAGAGTCCCAATGCTGCCTTTATACTGAAAATTTCATTTATACCCTCATCATTCAATGATGTCATTGGATCAGTTTTCATTAGAGACATAGAATGGAAGGGCACGGCTTACACTTCCAGGGCATGATTAGAACAAATATCAAAGGGTATACAGAGATCTAAATATTAAATCTTAAGGGTTCAGAAGCCAAAAATGGCCTAACAGCAAAGGGCATATATAGATCTTTGGCTATCACTAGACAACTGGGTGGCCCAGTGGATAGAAAGGCCTAGAGTCAGGAAGGCTCAACCTTAGACATTTACTAGCTTTATGACGCTGGGTAAAGCACGTAACCTTTTATCTGCCTCAACTTTAGAAACTTCAACTATAATATGCAGATAATAATAGCACCTATCTCTCAGGGTCGTTGTGAGGATCAAATATAGTAGATTTTCAATCATTGTTTCACTCCTTCTCTCTTTCTTTTCTCTCCTTCCTTCCCTCCTTCCTTCCTCCCTCCCCTCATTCCATCTATGCTGGTAGGTGCTTAGGAATAAAATACTGGTTCCCCAGTCTCCCGAATCCTGGGGTTACTGAAATTCCATTCTTAAGGCTAACATTATCTGGACCTGGAAGATATGAAAGCCACAAAAATGACTGAGTCTGGGAATCTATGAGAATCTAATGATACAGAAGTCTGAGAATCTACTTCAAGGGTACAGAAAAACACATGGGAAGCAGTCGGTATCTTTACTTTGTGGTTCCCAGGAAGACAGCACTGATGAAATGAAGGGCTAGGACTGGTCACCAGACACAGTTGTATATTCAGATGATGGGAGGTAGAAGGCCTAAAGAGCAGAGACAACCCAAGGTTGTCAATTTGGTGACTCTAAAAGTACTCTATGAGGCAGTATGGCACAGTGGAAATGCCACTAGCTTGAGTCAGAGAACCTGGTTTCACATCTGACCTTTGACATAATCTATCTTTGTATTCTTGAGCAAGTCAGTCTTCCAGGGAACTCAGTTTTCTCCTCTGTAAAATGAAGGAGTGGGGTGCAATCTCATCAGGGCCCACCACTGCAGCTCTGGCCTCCATTATTGTGGGACCAAAGGTTTTGTTTTGGTTTGTTTTGAATCTTTCCCAGAGTACTTTCACTCTGTTGAGTTCCAACAAAAAATTATCAGTCATCTTCTATTTTTCTTCCTTTCAGGGATTCACCAAAGATTCCATTTCTCTAAAATACATTTCATTGTGAAATCCTTTTGAACTTTGAAGGAACTTTGATCTGGAAGGCAGTGGATCTCAGTTCAGCAGACAGCATCTTGCAGGAAAATAAGTGGACAAAATGACGTGGACTTTGGAAGGGGATTAATTATGTTGGATCTCAAGTCTGTGATTTCAAAGTGCATTTTTCAACAATAAATAGCCAACCAACTAAAATGCCTTTAAATGCATTTTCTTCCCCTGGAAAGGCAAATAAATGCAGACTCTGAAGGTGTGCCCTGAATTCTTGTGATTTCTTCATTCCTACACAGAAAGTAAATGCTGTGCCTTGTACCTAGTGAGTGCTGGATAAATACTATAGATGGGTTTGTGGTTGATAAGATTGACTGGGAAAATTAGTGAATAGCTGGAGACTTAATGAATACCATTCCCCTGCCCTTCATTCCCATTGTTTATCTTTCTAGGGATAATCCCATGGCAGGACACTAGCTATATCATATTCTCTGGGTCTCAGTTTGACTAGATGATGTAAAGGTCTTTTCAAGCCACTATGATCCTATGACCCCAACTTGGAAAACACCAGGTATAGAGAGTTCCTGGGAAGGAGATTGGAATGAAACTCCATCTGTCCCCTTGTCTCCATGTGGGTTCATTGATGTTATAGCTCCAGCTCCCAATCATCACATTACACTAAGAGATGGCTCCCCAGAGAGGAAAGTATTGGGTATGCTGACTCTGAATAGTGTGAATAAGAGAAGGGAAGACTGGATCAGTGAACCCCGAAATGAAGGGAGCTGTAGTTCTTACTCACTCTTACAAAGGAGAAAGTGAGAAGTCTGGAGTTAAGTAGCCCTGGCATTAAATCAGAGGATTCATCTTTGGAAAATGAGGAAAAATCCCTGAAGAGAAATTTATACTCTGTCTGCTACAGAGAGAAAACAAACAACTTCCTGTTCTGCATGTTCAAGTAAAATAAATAGAGTGAAGCTGGCTTATAGAAAAGGAGGACTTTGCTACTTTCGGTCCAGCTTCTGACCATCTGTGAGCGCAGGATTGGCACTCGATTTGATTAAACTTTCTTATGAGTCAAATCCAGAAGGTATCTCTTTAGACAAGTCAGTTGGCAAAAAAAGGGACCATCAATTATCATTTTCAAAAGAAATTTCTAACTGATGTGTAACAGCACGTGTAACATGTGACACATAAAATGTTAAAAGTCCTTCATGGGCCAATTGAAGTGTCACCTTCTCCAGGAAGTCATTCCTGATTTCCCATCACCACCCCCCACACACATCCCAGATAAAAGTGCTTTTTTCCTCCAATAATTTATTGTACTTTGCCTGACATCTTCTTTGTATGTCCTTCACTCTCCATTGTATCACAGTTACATCCAGCACATTATTGTCAACTCCTTGTGAACAGGGCTTATGTTTCCTTTTGTATGTCCTCTGTCCTACACAGTGCCTTACACATAGAAGGTGCTTAATGTTTGTTGAATTAAATTGGACATTAAATTACAAAGATATTTACATCTTATCCTTAAATTATATCACTAATAAATCTTGTTTGACCTGGACATGTGAATTTATCCCTATGGGAAACTTCCAGTGTGGAAATTTCCTGCCCCAGTATAGACTAGTAATATGTCTAGAACCCAGACTTAAAATTACTTGGGGCATGAGATGACCTGATATTATTCTGAATCTGATTTCAGGTACAATTGTTTGCATTGTCATGAGCTAATAGTCTATTATTCAAGGGAGATGCCATATGCTCCCTGGGGGGAATGCGGTTTGGGAACTATTAGAAGTGGACTATGTATGGGTAAGGCTAAGAGGACATCCTGGCATGGCCAAAGGTAAGAGACTCTTGACTCGGTTTCCCCATTTTGTCACTTTCTTTTGAACAGGAATGCTTCCCACCTGATTAAATCCTGAGTCTGGCTTTAGTGGCCTAGAAATGGGAGTGAGACTTCATATGATTGACTGTTCCAGAAGCTTACCTATTACTCCTACCTGAATTCAAATAGAGCTAAGGATACTTTAACCTTGTGTCCCTGTGTTGAGTCATTCTGGGCCCTTAGTCTTGGGTCTGGAAGACCAGTTTTGATGCTGTTATGGCCATGTCCCTGCTCCTTCCTCTCATAGCAAGTTTCTTTTATCATGGCAGGAGAACAATACAAATTTGTCATTTCAATAAATATCAGGTTAATACTAAGACATCTGAATTACTCTAATAAGCTGTAAGTGGGAAAAATCTTGTTTTGATCCAAATTTGTAGTCATTCCATGGTCTAAGCAAGAGTTAAATTACTGCTTGAACTTGTCATGTATAAGTTTAAGTTCCTAAAGTATCTCATTCTTTAAGAATGATGTGGGAATAATTAGACAAAGATAAAGGAGCTTGTGAAACAAGCTATTCATTTGTGAGGTTAAAATGAGAAACCTCTTTTGTTTTTCCTCATCTTGACTTCTGTCACTCTGCTGGACATCTATGACTGTGGAGGGGAGAGTGAGGCCAATGATGTTGCACAGCCCTGCCTTCCTTAATCCAATTCCCTCAAAAGTCAAGATGTCACTGGTCTTCTTCAATAATGAAGGATCAACAACAACTTGGGGCACAGAGAGGTGCTAGAAATTTCTCGGCATCACTCAGTCAGTAGAAGTCAGATATAGGATTTGATCTCAAGTCTTCCTGACTTCAAAGGTAGCCCTTGATCCACTAGAGCAGGGGAAGGGAACCTGCAACCTCAAGGCCACATGTGGTCTTCTGGGTCCTTGGTGCAACCTTTTGACTGAGTCCCAGTTTTACAGAGGTTCACTGTTGCTGCCTCTAACTCTTTCTCCTTATATTTTAAATTTTGCTATATTTGTTCTCTAACTTTGATTACCCAAATTAGTTTGAAAGCAGAAATAAAATTTTTAATTCTTCAATTCAAGAAGCTAAGTTGAATTCTTATACTTGCTCTCTGAGCTGGAGGCTGAGACATGGGAGGTTGTATTTGGGGGAAAGGGGAAGGGACAGAGAAGTCCCCAGCTATAATCAATGTCCAAGCCTGGGCAGATAGTGTGCAAGTGGTATTGGTGCATTGGGGAACTTTTGCTTTTAATAAGCACCCTCCTAGCTCCTGAGCTGAGCACAATGGCCAAACGTGAGGTTCATTTAAACAGGCTTCTGCCTCCATCTATATCCACTCCACACACATACAAAACCTAGTACCAGAGGAACCTTTCAGGATTTGTGCAAGCTACCAAATAGTGATCTGAGCTCTCCATGGAGCAGGAGTCACTGGGGAGGAGGGCAGATTCCAGCCATTTGGACCTAGTCCAGTTGGAACCAGTATCTGCAACCACCTTAGACCCACAGGAATCAATATTAGCTATTTATGTTTATAGAAAGCTCATCAGTGTTCTCAGAGCAAACTATCACTTCTCACTGAAAGCTTTAGCCTCCCTTACTGGAGTAGCATCCAAAATCATAACTAGGAATTATTTTTTTTTACCATCTGGGCCAGAAAGCTGGTGGGAACAGTTTGACTGCAAGTAAGTTTGTCTACTTGTGACAAGGGCAGAGAGGGTCTATTCTATAGAAAGTTTGGTCCTCAACAGAAGGAGAGGGAGAACCTAGGAGAATGACACCCTGGCACAGTCACAAGATCCTTGTTATATTGAACCCCAATGGAAATTGTGGAAGACAAAAGGCCAAAGAAGGACACATTAAAAAAAAGGATAATGAAGTCTGAAAAGCATAGACCAGGGAATTTAACTGTAGTTACTGGGGAAAGTCTAGAATCAAAAGGATGATTAATGAATATTTAGAAAGAGAAATGGTAACCACAAGGAGCTAGCATGACTTCATCCAAAAAAGTCATGCCAGGCTAACCCCATTTTCTTTTTTGGGCAGGATTATAGACTGTGAAAGGGGTATTTAGGTGGCACAGTGATCGGAGTGCTGGGTCTGCAGTTAGAAAGACCTGAGCTGAAATCCAGCCTCAGACCCTTACTGCCTCAGTTTCTTCATCTGTAAAATGAGCTGGAGAAGGAAATAGCAAACCATTCCAGGATATTTTCCAAGAAAAACTGCAAAGGGGGGTCACAAATTTTTAGACACAACTGAAATGACTAACAGCAACAACAAAAAATAGACTGTAAAATGCTTTGCTGGGGTCTAGGTAAACTATATCTACATGCATTCCTGACCTACCAAGATCTCTCATGTTGTTTGCTCCAGGACCTGTGATTAGAGAGATGCAGTCTAAATGATAGCATAGGCAGGCAGATTCAGAACTGTCTGAATGACCAAACTGAAAGAGTAATCACTAATGGGATGCTACAGACTTGGAAGGATATCTACAGTGGAATATCCTTGGACCTGCGCTGTTTAACATCTATATTAATTATTTTGATGAAGGCACAGATGGCATGCTTATCAACTTTGCAAATGACACAAATCTTTAAAGATTAGATAATGACTGCATAGTTGTCACAAGGGAGGATTCTATGCAAAGGAGTCATTGGGAAGTAACAGTGATACTAATATATACACATATTATACACACAGAGATAGATATAGTTGCTTTTTTTGTTTTACTTTTTTGGACGGGGGAAGGCAGGGCAATTGGGGTTAAGTGACTTGCCCAAGGTCACACAGCTAGTAAGTGTGTCAAGTTTCTGAGGCCAGATTTTAACTCAGGTCTTCCTGACTACAGGGCCCATATTCTATTCACTGTGCCACCAAGCTGCCCCCTAGTTGCTTTTTTTTTAAAGAAAGGGCAGCTAATATGTTTGGTTCATGGATCCATGATCCAAAAATACTTCAACAGTCTGGAATATTAGGCTACATCTCTGAAGATAAAATTTAATTGAGATAAATGTAACATTCAGGAAATCAACTTCATAAGTATAAGATAGAAGTCACATAATTAGAGAACGGTTTGTCTGAAAAAGTATTCAGCCATTTTAGTGCACTGAAGACTTAATATAAACTAACAGTGTAATGTGCCAGCCAAAAAGAATGTGATATTCAGTTGTATTCAAAGAGGATGATTCTGTTCCACTCTGGCCTGGTCAGACCAAACCTGAAGCATCCTTTCTATTGCTAGGGGGCACTTATCTTGCAGAAGAGAGCAGCAGAGGACAGCACACAGGTGCTAGGCCTGTAGGCCATGCCATAAGAGGACTGTTTAGTCTGAAGAAGAGAAATCTTTGAGACACAACGGCTATCTGAGCAGTGAAGACCTGTCTTATGGGGGGCAGAGGGGATTTTATATACACACACACACACACACACACACACTCACACATATATGTATATAAATATATAAATATGCATATGTATAATGACTTGTTCTGCTGGGTCCCAGAGTACAGAACTAAGAGAAATGGGTGGAGATTGCAGGGAGGCAGATTTAAGTTCCATGTAAGAAAAAACTTCCTAACAATTAGAACCGGAGGAATGTGGAATGGACTGTCTTTAGAGGTAGACCCCCACCATTTACAATCTCTAGTTGAAGGCTGGATGACCACAGCTTTTACTAGATGGCCTGAGAAGTCCTTGCCAACTCGAGATCCTATAATTCTGTGACTAAACTGTGTATCTTCCCCAGTGGATACCAGCTGCCTGCCGTGAACTGCCCATCTTCCGCATTGTCCGCTCCTCAGACTCTTCAGCCCCAGTGCATTGCTGACTCTAATCCCAGTCTGGCACAGTCACCCCATTGTAAACAAAAGGCTGGTTTCACCTGAAAGTCAAGCCAGTTAGCTCATGGATGCCTATACCAACCTAGACAGGGAAAGAGTAGCTAAGGGTGCCTACACCATGGAAAACAAATTATTGCTAAGATTTAACAGGAGCTATTTGAGAAAACCTGAAACCCTTACTCACAGACTGGCAAAGGCCCCAAACCAAGCCTCAAAGCCATTTCCTTGAAGTTAGCACTAACTTGACAGAGGGGGGATCTTTTTTTTGTTTCACATCAGCACCAGGCAGGGTGCAGACTGTGAATAAATAGGATCTTGCAGGATATTAAAACTTACATTCCATGTGGAAGCTGGAGAAGCCACAAAGGAATTGGCTTAATCAGAAAGCTGCTGGGTGAAAAGAATTAGCAATGAAAATCTGGTTTATGGAGGGACAAGGAAAGCCCATGAAAGGAGAAAAAAAAAACAAGGATTGATCAAATTGCTGGACCTGATGAGGGAGGGCTGTGGGTGGAGTTTGGGGTGACTGAGAAGCTCGAAATAATTTAGCACAGTTGCAGCCTCTACCCCTGGTCAAGCAATCACTCCGATTGAAAAGCTTGCATTTGGAGACTGAGGACTTAGGTTCAAATCCTACCTTGGTCAGGTAGACTTGGTAATTGTGTGACTTTGGAAAGTGACTTCACCTCAGTGGATCCCAGTTTCCTTATTTGTAAAATTGGGGGTGGGGCTCGAGGACCTCAAAGGTCTCTTCTAGCTCTAAAATGTTGGTCCTATGATCCTAAGTGATTTTCCCAAGAGCGTAGTAATCTATCAACAAGCATTTACTAAAATACCCTACTATGTGCTAGGTATTGGGCCCTAGGCCTTGGGGACAGAAAGACAAAAATGAGAGTTCCTGGTACAGGTTCGCTGATAAGTAAATATACAAATAAATTTACTGTGATTAGAATGGGAGGGGGGATTCTCACTACTGGTTAAATCAGAGAAGGTCTCATGAAGGAGGTGGCCCTTAAACTGGGCCTTGAACAGTCAGCAGTATCAAGAAGTAGAGGTGGGGAGGGAGAAAATTCCAAGCATGAGGGAGAACCTCAGCAAAGTCACAGAGGCTGCAGATAAAGTATCTGAATGGTCTTCTGGATTAGTTAGAAATAAGCCTAGAGCAAAGTTCAGTGCTCGTGGCCAAGTCTAGATACATTGAACAAGCACCAGATACAAGGCTCTGTGCAAGGCCCTGGGGATACAAAGACAAATTGATAAAGAATTCCTGCCAGGAAGGAAAAAAGGGAGAAAGGAAGGGAGGGAGGGAGGGAGGAAAGAAATAAGGAAATGAGGGAAGGAAGGACGGAAGGAGGGAGAAAGGGCAGAAGGAGGGAGTGAGGGAAGGAAGGAAGGAGGGACAGAAGGAGGAAGGGAAGGAAGGAAGAAGGAAAGAAGGAAGGAAGGAAGGAAGGAAGGAAGGAAGGAAGGAAGGAAGGAAGGAAGGAAGGAAGGAAGGAAGGAAGGAAGGAAGGGAGATAGGAAGGAAGGAAGGAAGGAAGGAAGGAAGGAAGGAAGGAAGGAAGGAAGGAAGGAAGGAAGGAAGGAAGGAAGGAAGGAAGGAAGGAAAGAAGGAAGGAAGGAAGGAAGGAAGGAAGGAAAGAAGGAAGGAAGGAAGGAAGGAAGGAAGGAAGGAAGGAAGGAAGGAAGGAAGGAAGGGAGGAAGGAAGGAAGGATAAACGCATTTATTAAGCATCACCTATGTGCCAAGCACTGTGCTAAGTAAGCCCTTTACAATGATTATCTCATTTGATGCTCACAATGTGACTTGCCCAGGGTCACATATCTAGTAAGTGTCTGAGGTTGGATTTGAATTGAGGTCTTTCTGACTCCAGGCTCTATGGATTGTACCCAAAGAAGCCACCTAGCTGATTCTTTCTAAGTGGGGGGGGGATGGGGATGACATTTACATAAACAAATACATTGGACAGAGAAAACACAGAAAACTAGGGGAGTTATGACAGGTTTCCAATAGAATGTAGCCATACCTCAGTTGAGGAAACTGAAAGGAAACTAAAAAAAAAAATTTGGAGGGGGGAAGGCAAGGCAGTTGGGGTTAAGTGACTTGCCCAGGGTCAAACAGCTAGTTAAGTGTCAAGTGTCTGAGGCCTAATTTGAACTCAGGTCCTCCTGACTCCACTGCCCTAGGAAACTAAAAATTCTAAACAGTGTAAGTTAGGAGGGAGTGTATTCCAAGAAAGAGGATAAGCTCATGCAAAGGTTTAAAGATGGAAAGTGGAATTCTGATTTGGGGAGCAGTACAAAGGCCAATTGGGTGAGAATGGAAGGTGCATAAAGGTGAGTAATGTGAAATATGTCTGGAAAGGTAGGCAGGGCCCAGACTGTGAAGGGCTTTAAATGCAAAGCTGAGGAACTTGTTTTATTCCAAAGGTACTAGGGAGTCACTGAAAAATCTTCAGCTAGGGCAGACCTCTGCTTTCAGGAAGATTATTCTGGCAGCTATTTGGATGATAGATTGGAAAGGTGGAAAGACTGAGGTTGTAGCAATAGTCTTGATGAGAGAGGGTCCAAACTACTGGTAGCTTTATAGGTGGATCAACTGCTTCCTACATGTTCAGTCAACTCATCATCAGTACTTACTGAGGATCTAGTGGGATTTTCAGCTTGGTGGCCCACAATTGTACTGGAAGGGGATCTGACATGAGCATCTCCTGGCCTGGAGGAACTCTGTCTAGGAAGATAAGAAAACTCCCTAAATGTGAATTGAAGTGGTTGGATTAGAGACCCTCCAGGGTCCCTATTATCCTCTGATTCAAAGTGACACCCCAGATCACAACAAACAGCAAGCATTTATTAAATGTCTACTGTGTGCCCATGGAACAACTAGAGAAGAGGCCAAGGAAAATGGAAACACTGACAACCAGGTCACTGACAGAATGTGGACAGTGCCCTGGTCCTGCCACAGAATCATTAGATCTCATTCCTCTCTTTTCAGTTCTTTATTTTCTGATTCTTCAACAAGGAGAGAAAAATGGAATGGGAACTGGAGCACTGGGTGGAAGCTCATATTTGTTTTTCCTCCTCTCTATAATTTTTTCTTAGTCCAGAACTATGACTTCATTGGTAAAGAAGACTCCCAGGGAGGAAATTCCTCCTACCAAGGCAGAAGGCAACCTGTTCTGCAATTTATAATCTTAGAAAGTTGCCCAAGGCACTGGGAGCTTCAAAGATTTGACCAGAGTCCTACAGGTAGTATGTGTAAGAGGCAGGACTAGAACCCAGGCCTTCTTCACAACTCTGAGGGCTAGTTTATTATTCATTATGTCCTGATGCCTCTCCTGAACCCTTTTTTTCCCTGAGGCAATCAGGTCAAGTGACTTGTCCAGGGTCATACAGGTAGTGAATGTCTGAAGCTGGATTTGAACTCAGGTCCTCCTGTCTCTAGGACCAATGCTCTATCTACTTTGCTACCTAGCTGCTCCCCAAACTCTTAACATTGAGGGGATTGCCACAGCTGAGCATAAGTATTTATGCCCCAAACCCAGATGCCCAGGAGAGCCACCTGGATCAAGCTGTGCTAGAGAGACTCTGGGGCCGGGCCAAAGAGACTGCCAAGGTATGTCAGATAGGAATAATAGAACAAAGAAAAGTAAGTATATGCTTAGCACTGACTTAAATCTACTTTAGAGTCTAAAAAATATTTTTTCACCAGGAATGGAAGCCACACCTTCTTTCCTTCCTTTGTTCTTTGTAACTGACGTTCTTTTGAGAAAAAGATTTGGCTAAATTATGCCTTAGTTTCCACATCTGAAAAAATGGGAATACTAGGAAGGAAAGAGCTAAAGACTTTAACAAGGTCCCCTTTGGAGATACCCACTGTTGGTCAAGACAGGGTAGTGTCACCTGGAAGAGGGAGGGACACCTGGGCCCCAGCAATATAAGGTACAAACTTATCAGAAGACTGTCAATGGACCAGGAGTAGCCAGTTCAAGGGGAAAGTCTCAACAAGACACTTCAAGTCCCAGCTTCCGGGCAAAAAAACTTTGAGAGAAATAATGAAATGGAAAAAATGGTGAATTCTTACTCCCTATGTGGCCCTGGGCGAATCATTTCTCTCTGGGCCTCAGTTTCTTTTCTGTACAATGAGAGGATTGGACTACAGAAGTTCTCACTTCTCTCCCAGCTTTAAATAAATTCTACTATTTGACCCGGGTCTGGCCATTACCAACACCCAACCAGAGGAACTAAACACAAGACTCTCCCATCCTGACCACACCCTGTCTCAAAGGTCTGCTTTCTGAAAAACCCTGGTATGGATGGACTTGAAAGCCAAGCCTCCCCTTCACCCCTAGAGCAGCTGATTTACACTTTCCATCTGTGAATGGGTAGTTCCCTCTGATGTGGGTTGAAGTCCCTGAAACAATTAAAGGCCTGAACATCTGACCAGCTTCCTCCCTGAGTAACTGTGTGCTGAGACAGAGCTCAACATTCCACTAATGCTAGTAAATTGTCTGCTTCAAGAACCACTTCACTATTTTGGTAGACCAGCAACACCCACCCTGGGCCAAACCCTAAATCTTGCCTGGTCATGGCAAGCACATGTGTATATCCAGCACCAGGAGCCACCGATAAAGCCACAGCCCACAGGCCTTTGGAGAGCAGTTCTGCTGTCAGCTGTTCTATTAAAGGACATAAGTGTTACATGGATCCTAGAAACTGCCCCATTTGCTAGTGACTCCCCCTACCATCTTCCAGTGCTGGGTCTTCTTCTAGGAAACAAATGACTAGTCTGAAGCAGACAATACTCCCAAAGTACTATTCATTTCTAAGTCTATATATGGCCACTTACGCTGGGCAGTGTCTCACACTGAAGCATAAACTCAGTGTTTGGCTGACCTCGGCTGCTTGTAACACAGGCAAGGACAATTTAAATTAAACTTGCTACTGGGAAAAACAAAGTGCTGGAGATCTCATTAGTTTGTTGACTTTAACAGAGCAGAGAATATTTAAGACCCTGGAGACAACCTAATCCAATCCCCTCACTTGACAGAAAAGGAAACTGAGGCCCAGAAGAAAGGTTACCCAGTTAGGTATAACTTGATTTGAATCCAGGCATTTCTTGGATTCAATTCAGTGCTCTTTTCATAAAACCATGCTGTATTCCTCCTACACTACTACCTACTTGCTTCCTGCCCCCTATTTCAGGCTTGACCAGAGACAGTGGTTTTCTAATGATCTATACACTGTAAACCTAAACACCAAACAGATCAAAGCTTAATGCTGTGTAATTATAATGACCAAGCTTAGGTCTGAGAAAAGTTGAGAAAATACATCTCCCCTTGGTGTTAGTGATGGGGTACCTGGGGTCGAGGTCAAACCAACTTGTAAAACCAGTCTGTTCAGTTGTAACTGCAATTTGTCCTTTCCCACCCTTGAGCTCTGCCCCTTCTCCCTATCCCACACTCCTCCTAGGCAAAACCCTGGGACCCCTTTTGTTCTTACTTAATCTCTTTATTTCTTCTCAGGCCTGGCCCACACCCTCCTTTGTCCTTGCCTTTTGACTCCTTCAATCTGGCCCAAATCTTATCTAAACTATCTATTCACATGCTGCTCTTGGTCAGCTCTGACCTTTGTCTATGCACTGAGGCCCCTACCGTCAGGTCAGCCCTGACAATGGCAGCCCTACCCTTTAAAGGTAAAAACATGTACCCCTCTCACTCGCAGTTCCCCTAAAGGCCTCTGGCCGAAGCGTAACAATAAACTTCTACAACTCTCACTCCAATTAAGCCTGAGACCTTGAATTCTTTCCAGCCAATATTGCAGGTTTTCTGGTCTTAGATAAGATCATAATTCCTGCTGAACCTATTGGGATCCCGTCCCCCATCATTAGGACCATCTCACTGATTTCCACTCTGCCATGAGTGACAAGTGGAGGAATGAATGGGCTGAACCAGGAGGTGGTCTGAGTAAGGTCACAGGAGCAGAGATGTGGAATTCCAGGTCCCTAGTCACACCTGGTCTAGCCCTTCTGGGCCTTACCCTATCGAAGGTGTCACCTCATCAAGGACAGATCCCGCTACCACATCACATCCACAGCTCTTCTCTCTACCATCTGATATAAGTTGAGTCTCAATATTCAGATCCTTCCTGCCACAGAACATTCTCTTTTTTAATGCAAGATCTCCCTACCTGAAATCAATTCACTTAATTACAAACCACTGGACCCTCCTGACATTCCAGACTTTTTTTTTCTCTATGATTGGGTCATCTCATAAGTCATCTCCACTCGCTGGTTTAAAAAAAAGATACCTCCCTGTGCTGCAGGTGTGGGGGACAATGGAAATGGAATACTTCCTATAGTGTCAGGCAAGGTTGGTATGTGTGTAGGAGTGTGTGACTGTCAGTGGGTGTGTTTGCTCTTTCATTTTAAATCTTGATTGCTGGATATTTGAAGGGGAAGGGTACATTTGGAAATGGTGATGTAAAAACAAAATATCAACAAAAACAAGATTTTTAAAAACAATTGAGCTAGATTTTTGAAGGCTTCCGAGTACCATGAAGTTTTTTTTTTAATATTTTCATGGATTTTTAGAGTGAAATAGCTTCTTCCAATCCAACTCCATCCAATGGGACAAATTCCATAGACCATACCAGAATGGGAGGCCTCTAGGCCTTGCATCCCCCAACCCAAGCAGTCTGTGAAATTCCTTAGCATAAATGTTGTTGTCTGGAAGTCCAAGGACTCCCCCACGGGCATATTTAGTTTATGTTGTTTTAACAGATGTCTGTGTTCCTCAGCTCACTCTGCATGAGCAACTAGTCAAACCCCATCAGCTGCCTTGAAACACCCCCCTCCCCCATAGACCTTTCTGTTAAAGGAGACCAAAGGACCCAGATAAGTACTAGCACAACAAGCAGCTTCGGTTTCCAACTGCACTTTCTGGCCTAGTCAGGGACCCTCACTCAGGCACTCAGGAGCCCTGTACCCTTTGGGCCAGTGTACATTTCATGAACGATCTCCTGTTTATAGAAAAAGGAAAGCTCCATCCTTTCACAGCTGGGTTTTCTTGTGAGCCTTATGGCAGTTTTATGGGCCATTTTATCCCCAAAGTTCCAAAGGATTAGATGCCTACAGAGCTCCAAGGACACAGGATTTTCCCAAAGACAAAAACGCTCTACACTCATCTCCAGCTCTGGGCCAGAGTCCAGTCCCTGCCTAGCTCAGAAACTAGGTAAACACTGCCTCCTCCCCACAGCTCCTAAGGTCAGTGAAACTGATTAAACAGAAGCTGGCATGGAGATGTGAACACCTTCTGCAAATGTGTGACCTGCTCCTGCCCTCCTGAGCAGCTGGGGGTGGGGGGGTGAGGGTGGAACTGGAGGAGGGGGAGGGATGTAAGTTCTCTTCCGTGCAGTTGTCCAGTCCACATTTAACAGGTCAGGAGAGGAGGAGGCTTCAGATTTCCCACTGCCCTCGACCCTCCAGACATGTAAAACCACAGCATAGTCTCCACCAGGTCAAGCCCAATCCTAACCCTCCACAAATTTATTAAATACCTATTATGCACACTTTGCTTTAGGCACTGGAGATCAAAGAAAATGAAAAATCACCCCAGCCTCTAAGGAACTGGGGGAGTGGGAAGGAAACAGCTTAAATACCAAGTGATTCTTTTAAACTTAAGTTTCTAGCAAAGGATTTCAGGGCATGGACCTATGGATTGTAGGCCCAGTTTTCTTTTGCATCCCCACTCTGCTATGGAAAATACGATTCAAGCCAGTCTGAAAGGTGCCTGCTACATTAGACGATCACCTGTTGCCAAGGCTGCTAACTACTTCTCTGTTTCTAGCGAGCAGCCCCAGGGAGGGGTCACTTGGCTCCGAGTCTTGTCTCCCCATAGGTCTATGAATTCCTAAACAATCGGGTCCCCTTCTCTGTCTCCTTCCTACCACCTAGCAGAGGACACTAGTTGAATGGCTGGGTGGTAAGATTCTTCTAAGACCCAAGATTGATAGTGTGAGGGGAAGGTAAGGCTGTTCGTTCCTCGAGAGAAACAAACTGTCAGCAGACCTCACCCGCCAAGGGCACATTCCTCATCACTTCTCCCCCGGAGTCCGGGAGGGGTCAGGGGAGTGAGGGATGAAAGGGATGTAGAAGAATCCTAAACCCAGCCAAACCCACTCCCGGACGGGAGCCTGGAGCATTAGGGAGGGTGCTCCTGTGACCCTGGAGGACCTCAAAGACCGCAAGGGGTGACTGTCAACTCCACAGGGAGTCTAGCTTGGTTAGGACCACAAGAGAGTTGTGACTCCTTTGATCCAATAACACTGCTTTGGAAGGGCACACAATGAGAGCTCAAAGTGGGTTCTGCCAGCGTAATACTACAAGGGAAAGGGGGGAGGCGGGATGGATGCTACCAACCTTCCTGGCCCTGCAGGGCTGGCGGGTTCGGCTAGCTCCCTAGCGGGGCGCAGCACTGAACAGTGAGCGCCTGGAGCCTCGCGCCCCCAAAGTTCAGCAGCCAGACGCGACGCAGACCACCGACCCGCGCCTCCCCCAGTCAGGCACTAAGGGGGCAGAAACCTTGGAAGAGGCTTTTTCAGGCTAGGGGCTCAGGGACCAGAGGTGGGCACTGCCAGTTTTTCACCTTCCCACACCACGGCAGCCCCAGTCACAGATCACTTTGTGTTCATCCCCTACCCTCGCTAGGTCTTCCAGAGCCTTTGTCTCGGGACCTCTCCCTACAATCCCCCTCCCCCGGGATCCCCTCTCGTGGGCCCCCGGACTCACCAGGGAGATGGTGAACGCGATATTAAGTTTTTGCCGCTCACTAGTCGCAAGCCCCAGGGTGAGGGGCCCTGGAGAATGACTGTGTGGGGCATGGCGCCTCCGGGACCCGGGACCAGGGCGGGGGCGGGACACCAGGGGCCGCAGCTGCCACTGCTGCCTCCGGGGCCCCTCGGTCGGCCCCGGTGCATCCCCTGCCTGTTCCAGTCCCCCCCACCTCTCTCCTCCTCCTCCTCCTTCCCTCTCTCTTCTTTCTTTTCCCTCTCCCCCCTCCTTCCTCTAGCCCAGGGAATGCCTACCTAGCCAGTCACTGCCAAAGCCTTATTCTCAGACTCTGACAGGTCAGACCACGTCCGGGGAAATTTCGGGGAGATTCCCCCTCCCGCTGGGCTAGAAATCAAACTGACTGTTTAGGGACCCGACCTTCAGAGCTCCCCGAACTTCCCAGCCCATCCGTCCCAGGACCCACTTCTTTCTCCCTTCCCCGAACCCCATCTCCCTCTCTAGTAAAGTCCGGGTTCGAAGCACCAGCCCTGAGATGCCTGGGTTGCACACCTGCGGAAGGCAAGGTTGAGAGATCCTAGGAGGAAATCCTGGGCACCTCTTGCCCCGCAATTCCTCAGGCAGAGAGCCAAGGACATTTCTGGGACCCGGGGGCATCCTCACTTCACCGCCCTCGGGGGCTGCGATGCAGAAAACCCGAATCGAAATAAACCAGAGATCATTTAAAATGTGCATTGATCTGACTTAAGTGATTTTCTCTCTCCAGGAAAGTCTGTGTTTTTGGAAAGCAGGAAATCCAGGGGACAGTGACTAACTCACCAACCCACCCGGCTCCCGCCCAGCATATCTGGATGATTAAAGGCCCTTGAGCTGACAGCTACCTTTATTTGCTATGTTCACGCTGCTGCCTCTCCCCTTCTGTCCCCTGTGCCTCCCCAGCCTGCTACTCTGATTTCACTGTTTAGAAGACAAGAGATGTAGCTGATGCCAGATTGTAAAGGAAATTCCCTAGGAAGCTTCAGGTTAGAAAATCCCCTCTTCCCCAGGGAGTTCCTGGGGCCATTGTCTTCCCCTCACAGGTGCTTTTTGCACCCTAGATTAGAAGGGCTGGACTCCAGACTGCTCCATACAGTGGTGGGGAAGTTAGGACTGGACAGAAGGCAGGACTCCAGGATCTTGGGTAGCTGAGACCTCTCTGTCTTCCTTGCATAACTGAGAGAGTAGAAATGAGGCAGTTAGGGCTGGCCTGTTCTCAAACTGCTTCTGGTTAAGAGCAGTGGTCACAGGAATAGAGAGGAGGGTATACACACAGATGTATGCATACATACATATATGTATATATAGGAGGCATCTAGGTGGTTCAGTGGATAGAGGGCTGGACCTGGAGTCAGAAAGACCTGCATTCAAATCTGATCCAGGGGGTCATGAACAATCAGACACTACTCAACAAACAACACAGTACAACACACATATATAAATACACACATGGGTATAAATGGCAGATATACATACACACATATACAAACATACATATGATTTTGCTGAAATGGAATTGGCTGAACTGATTAAATTCTATTAAATCAGGATTTATTAAGAACCAACTGTATATCAGGAGTTTTTGCCATAAGGAACTTACATTCTATTAGGCGGAAACAGTTTGTACAGAGAAAATTAGATACAAGAATAGTTTGTTAGAACAAATGGTTCCAGGAGCAGGGAAGAAATTACCTTTCTGCTCTTATGGACAGAAGAAGCATTCATAACTAAAATGACAGAGAGGATCATAAAAGATAAATGGGACAATTTTAACTATGAAAAGTTAAAAGTTTTTGCACAAACCTAATGTAGTTAAAAGTAGAAGAGAGACAGTAACTGGGAAAATCTTTACTGCAAGTTTCTCTGATAAAGATCTCCTGTCTTAGACATACAAAGAATTGGTTCAAATTGATAAGACTAAGATCCATTCCCCAAGAGATTAATTTGGCAAAGGATGTGAACAAGCAATTTTCAAAGGAAGAAACCTAAGCTACTTACAGCCATTTGGAAGAAAATACTCTATAAATCATTAATAATTAGAGATAAGCAAATTAAAGTAACACTAAAGTCCTACCTAACATGCATAAGATTGGCAAAAACGATAAAAGAGGAAAATGACAAACAGGTGGTGCGAAAAACAGTCTCATTGGTGTATTGTTGGTGCTGCTGTGATGGGTCTAGCTATTCTTGAAAGCAATTTAGTACTATCCCCCCAAAGTTATTAATCTATGTATTTACTTTGACCCAACTATACCACAGGAAAAGGACCTAAATGTACAGACATATTTATAGCAGCTCTTTTGGTAGTAAACCCAAACTACTAGGAACTAAGGAGGAATTCTATTGGAGAATACTTCAATAAATTATGGCGTATGGATAGAATATACAGAGAGATGACCATATCCTGGATCTTGCCATCACCCACAAGAGTTCCAATTCCACGTTCATGAAATTCTTATTTGATCATAATCTTTTATCATTCCATCTTTGGCTCGACCTTATTATAATGCCTCATCCTCACTATGACCTTTAATCCCTTGACCCCTCAGTTCTTCCCCAGGCCATCAACACTGGCTATACTCTCCTACCTTTCCCATTTTTACCAGTTGGCAAAGCAGTTTAACTCTACAATACCCTCTTCTCTCTCCTTGTCTTTTATTCTATAGATGATCTTATCCTGCCCAACACCAACCTTAGATTATTCTCACTGCCATGCCTTCTCTCTTATTCATGTACTACTTTAAAAAAAATGGAAAAAAAATCATGAAACAATGCAGACTTGGATTCACTAAAAATTTCTGTTACATAATTTCAACTGGTCCTTCACTGTAGCAAGGCAATTCTTTTGTATCTCCCTAATTGATTCACTATCCTACCCACCACATCAGTTTGCCAAGCTTTCTTCATCAGTACTTAAAGCTCCTTGACTCCCTCCCTCCCCCACACTATCAGTTGAAAATCCCTTACAAGCTTCTTACCCATTGCCCCTGGCACTGAATGGGGGGGAGAGGAGGGAGAGGGAATACAAAGACAAAAGAAAAATAGTCCCTGCCATAAGGAGCTTACACTCTATTTGGTGGAAATGTTTTGAACATAGAAATTTAGATGCAAGGGCAATGTGTATTAGAACAAGTGTTTCAGAGGACATGATAGAAAGTTAGGGTAGAGTGGTATGGGGCTAACATAGCCCATTCTCTGTAAAACTACTGGGTCACACAAAAGGAAAGGTCCTGTGTTCTCTCTCATTCATTTATCCCAGGCACAGTGTCCTAGGCATGACTTTGTCAATCACAGAAGCCAGAATCCTGCCATCCTGTGGAAACAATTCAGAGGGGAAAACTAGAGTCAGACACTGTTTTCTTTCCCCCATTATAAACCTTTCTCCACTACTCTGTTACCCCCTTTCTATGTTTTTTGTTTTGTCTCTCCAACTATTCTGTCTCTCTTCCTCCTCTCTTTCTCTTTCAGTCACAGTGGACAGGACACTGGACCTGGAGCAAGGAAGATGAGTTCAAATCTGGCCTCAGAGACTTACTACTTGTGTGACCCTGGGCAAGTCATTTAACCTCTGTCTGCCTCAATGTCTCTGAATTCAAAATTAGGACAAGAGTAGCACCTACCTCCCAGGATCAAATGAGATAATATTTGTAAAGTGCTTAGCACATAGTAGGTACATAATAAATGTTTTCCCCTTTTGAAACAAAATTTCTGCTATCTTTTGTTTTATATTATCTTCATTTCTGAACATATCCTTCTTCTATTCAGCAAGCTATTCCTGGTGATAAAAAGTAAAAAGAAAAAAAGTTAATAAAATTACTCTACACATCCACTGACACTGGCAGTATATATTTTGTTCCATACCCATGGTTACCCAACTCTGCAAAGATGGGTGTCTTCAACTACTCTTTTTCTTCTTGCTTTTATACTTTTAAAAGCCTCTTCCAATTTCTTTTAGTTCTAATCAGTTTCTCCTTCAAGAATTGTGTCTCCTCCCCTCTCTTTCCAACTATGGAAATCTCCACTTCTTTCCCTCAGTCTTCCATTGTCCTGGTCCATCTGCACAGAAATCAAAGCTACATCTCTGGTTCAATTTTAAATCCCAGGAAACCAGAAGGTAAATGGACTCTGAATCTTTTGGGAGGCTGGGTCCCTTCTTCCAAGGAGGAAGTTCATAGCATTATAGATTTGTCATATCCTAAAGAATGAATAAGTTCCATGAAGGCAGATACTGTTTCACTTTTTGTATGTGCTTTCTAGCACATCATCTAGCACAATGCATGATAATAGTTGAATAGCAAATATTTGTTGAATGATTTGGTTTGTTTAAATTGGAAAAGACCTTAGGGTCATCTAGTACATTCCTTTCACTTTATAGGTGAGAAAACCAAGAAAAGTGAACCAAATTGCCCTTGGTCACACATTTACACTAAATCATGATCCAGACAGCCTAGCAGAGTTTAGTGCCATGAAATCAACAATCCCCAAGTCTTGATATAAAAGTACGAACAGAGGAAGTGCTCTGAAATCATTTGTTGGCTCTTTATTCCTCCTGAAAACTCCACAGAGGTGAAGGAGACATTATTAACCTTCCTAGGTCTGAGCATCTGTAAGTACAATCAAGGTGGGATTTTTGTTGTTTTCCTTTTTGGAGTTCAGTTTCCCAGACTCAGGCTAAATTGTAAACATCTGAAGGATTAATCTCCTTGGAACCCTGATAATTCACAGCTGTGCTGAGTCAAGTAGGTTTCATCCCTACTGGCTCTGAGCTAATCAGGGGCCGAGTCTTTGTTATATATTCTGGGAGGTTGGTGTTTTGCTTTGGGGGTTCTCTCATGAGAAGGACTGTTTGATTTCCTGGCCGAGACTCTAAGTAGCTGTATGTTCAGAGCCCCCAACCCTGAATGCTTAGATGTCTGTGCTCCCTCTGTCCAGTGATATATGCAAAGTGTATAGCAATCTTGCTATGTTCAGACAGGAGAAGCCCTGTCTGTTGAATCTGTTTTTATTTTCTCTACGTTCAGGGTGGTGACCTTTCCCTTGAACTAGTGAATGTAATTAAAAGTACTATTGTTAACCCCTTTTTGAGCAATCTTTCCTTTAAAAGCAGGTCAGAAAACCTGTGCTAGCAAACCACCCTAGGTGTACTAGGGTGCTTGCTAATACAGCATCCTCATCTCTAACAAAGAGTTAAGTAACTTGTTTGTTCTCTTAGACAATCTGTCTGGTTCTCACTGCTGGTGGAAAACAACCATTAGTCAACAAGTCTGTACCTTGCCTACCATGTACCCAGCATTCTGTGTAGCTACTTGTAGCAGCAAACACCCTTGCAAGGGTCCTCAGGGTTGCTTCCACCACAGGTTCTTGGATCTGCTTTGTTAAAGGAAAGCAACTCAAAATGGGTTAACAAGCTTACTTTAATCAGTCAGACATATATCGTTTACCTTGTTCAGGGGAAAAGGTCAAAGTATACAGGCAGAATTATCAAGACAGAAACAGATCAAGTAGACAGATTTCCAAACTGTCCAACCATTACATCCATACCCAGTCAACATCTGGGTTTCCACATCTGGGTTTTTCAAAGGGGGGGGGGCTGGACAACGGCTTCCCAGAATACAGATCAAATCACAGAACACTTCTCAAAGTGAGCCCCCAAAACAAAGCCTCACATCAGGGCTTATATAGCCTTCTCCTGGCTCAGAGAATGTAACAACCTTATTGACCCACTGGCCAATCAAAAAATATCTACTGAAAAACAAGCCTCCCACCCCAGGCTTCAGGTGCACTTTAGCCTAGGGGCAGGGAAGATCTTCCAAATTTGCATTCCCATTACACTACTGTGAGGGGATGGGTGGAGAAGGAGCAGGAACAGGCCCTACCCTCAGGAGTCTCCCCCAATATGGAGACAGAGGAACGATAGGACCAGGCCAGGCTCTCAGAGAACTCCCAGACTGGGGGATATGGAGCCACTTGAAGGGTCAAGGGGAGGTGGATAGACATGACTCTGGAAAAGGTGAGAGAATATCAGAAAATGTGGGAATTAGAGGCAGGACTAAATCTAGCTGACAGGGAAAGCATTGAACACATCCTCTTTTGGAGGGAAAGAAGAGAATGGATGTGCCACACATGGATTAGAGCCAAGAATTCTGAGTTACAAGCTCACTGGAGGGATTTGGGGAAGACAAAGAAGGCATTTTGTCTGGTTTCTTTCCCTGCTCCCCCTTTTTGTCTTTGTCTATGTCTCTGTCATGTCTATATTGCTCTGTCTTTCTCCTCCTCCATCTCTGTCTCTGTTTTCTCTCAGTCCTACATCCCTCTTGAACCAGAAGCTTGGCTGTCTAGTAGAGACAGGTGAAGGGGGTGCTTCAGGGCAGCCTCTCCCAGTTCTCTCTTTTCAATGGCTTAAAGACCTTAACACCAGCTGCTTTCTTTGGCCAGAGAAGGTGTGAGAGGCTCACAGCCAGGAACTGACTTTGAGAAGAATGACTCAATCAATCTTTCATCCCAACCATTTTCTGGCCACACATATGCTGGACTCTGTTTCTGCTCCTGGACCATGGGCAATGAAAGAGGAGTTCTGGCAGAGACAGTTTTCCAGAGTCAGTGATATAAGCCTGTGCCCCCAGAGTGCCCTTCTGTTTCTGCAGTGATGGATGGGGGAAATGCCACTAAAGTGGGTTGCTAAAGTTCCTCCCTCTCCCTCCCTTTGGAAGTCACAGCAGTTTATGTGCAGATTGACTGTACAATGGGGCATTCCTGGAAACTGCCTGTAGTCCCTTGTAAGAAGCCCTGGCTGGGGAGTTAGTGAAGGAAGTACCCATGTTGATGGAATCAACGATCCTTGAAGCTGAAATACAAAGTGTTGTGTGAGATTCAAGGAAAGAAAGATTATTTTTGCCTAATGGATTGGGGAAAGCTTCCTGGAGGAGATAGCATTTGAGCTATGAAGACTGGGTCTGTAATTGTCAGTAAACACTGGATAACAAAAAAAAAGCCTTTTAATAACTTTTTTTTGAGGGGGGATTCTAGAACTGAGATTTCATTGGTGTAGGGAATTTTAAGGGAAGAAGCTCCTTCTTATAATGCAGATTCAGCAGCTGTTAGGCAATTATAATCTTAGAATTACCTGGGGGCCATGAGGTTAAATGCTTTAGCCAAGGTCACAGTCAGGCTGGACTTTAACTAGAAACTGGACTTTAACTGAGGTCTTCCAGACTAAGAGGCTCACCACTCTGCTAAGTTGTCTGTCTCATTATTTTTTTTTAAGTTTTATTGATACCTTTAGTTTTTTACATCAAAATTAGATTTTCTACCCTGTGAACCTTCCCTTGTAACAAACCCAAACCAACCAGGCCTGATAGGGTATATACACCATGTCACACCCATACTTTGCCATCAGTCTATATGTGTCTTCCTGTGCTTTTCACATTTGCTGTTTCTTACATTATATCTTTATACATTCACTAGATATTAATGTTTCTTACATTGTATCACATAAATCAACTTGTTCTGTGATTTTCATTTGTTATTGTTGGAGAGGTAGCATAGTGTGGGGGACAGAGTGCTGCATTTAGAGAACATGGGTTCAGATGCAGGCTCTGACACTTACTAGCTGTGTAGTCTTGGGCAATTACTTCACCCTCCAATGTTCAGTTTTCTCATCTGCTAAATGATGGGATTGGTTTAGAGGTCCTCTAAGGTCTATGAACTATCTAAATCTATGAACTTATGATGAGCAACACTGTTTTCAAATGAAGATTTTTATACTTTGGGACCTTTCTGTTTTCAACTTCCTTGAGGTTTATGCCCAGTAATGTGATCTCTGTGTTAAAAGTTATAAAATGGTTTTAGTGACTTTAATTTCTTCTCACTATGTCTCTCTGTGTCTCTTTCTGTATCTTTATATCTCTCTGTCTGTCTGACTCTCCCTAACTCTCTCTCTATCTCCTTTTGTTTCTGTCTGATCTCTAATAACTCACCTGGACTGCAAGTGCAAACCTACTGCTAATTGGTATGGAAGCTTTTAACCTATTCCATTTTTCCAAACTGTGATGTAGCTCAGATCCCCCAACCTCCTCCTCCTCTTCCTCTTCTTCTTTCTCCTCCTTTTCTTCCTCCTCCTCTGGCCCAGACCAGAAGGGATTAAAGGAGTGTGCTACATCTATTAGTGACTTTCTCAAGTGAGAAGTTGGTTGGTGGGTTGGCGGTTATCCTTCGTTCTTGAAAAGGACCAAAACGACATCACTATGCTAAAGTCAAGTTTCAGTGTGTCTGACTGTGGTTGATCAGCCCAATATGAGCTTGGAGTGTTCTACAGTTGGGCACAAATAGTCCATGCCAACATTTGGGGTGGATACTCTAAATTTGTGCATCCTGTGTTTCCTTTGAGCTGTTTCAATTCTGCTTTGCTCAGAGAGCACAGCACCTTCTCTGATGGTGGCATGGCATGCCATGCTGAGCTGTCCTGTGCCAGTGTCTCCCATATCACACAATCAATTCCAAAGTTCTTGAGAGTATCCTTGTATCTCTTCTTCTGACCACTATGTGAGTGCTTGCCCTATGTGAGTTCTCCATAAAATAGTCTTTTTAACATGTGTATGTTTTACATTCTAACAACGTCACCAACCTATCAGAGTTGCTCTCTCTGAAGCAGAGTTTGGATGCTTGGCAATTTAGTCTGAGTAAGGAGCTCAGTGACTGGTACCTTATCCTGCCAAGTGATCTTCAGAATCTTCCTAAGACAATTCAAATGGAAGCAATTCCATTTTCTGGCATGGCGCTGGTAGACTGTCCAGATTTTGGGGGCATACAATGATGATGTCAGCACAACAGTTCCATAGACCTTCAGTTTTGTAGTCAGTCTAATACCTCTTCTCTCCCACACTTTCCTTTGGAGTCTCCCAAAGACTGAGCTGGATTATTTCCCCAAATACTACTTAAATTGGCAAGCCAGAACCCCAGAAGGTAGGTCAATACTACTCTCCTCAAAATTCCAGGCGTAATCTTGAGGGGCTTAGATTTTTCTTTTACTCATGAGCTTTCCCTGGTTTGCTTTCCCACTGATGATTATTAGGCAGACTTAATAAAAGATAATAAATAGTATCATATGGAAAAAGAAAGGATCAAGGATCACAGTGGTAATAATGAAAAGAAAATGGCAAGGAAAGGGTCTGTCAGTACAAGATGACAAACTGTATTATAAAGTAATAATCATTAAAATCACTTGGCACTGCATAAGCAATTGAGAGGTTTGTCAGTGAAACAGATCAACATATTTAATATGAAGGAGCAAACAATTACAGTAACTGCATTTGATAAACTGAAAGACTCCATTTACTGGGGGAGGGACTCAATATTGAATAAAAATACTAGGAAAATGTCCAGCAGTCTGTCAAAAAAATAGTTTTGAACCAGCATTTTATATCACATACTAAGATAATTTTTCATTCTAAATATATACATGACTTAGATCATAGTCACAACCTAACCAAATGAGAGCACCAAGGAAGAAATTATCTTTCAGATCTCTGGACAGGGGAAGCATTCAGGACCAATCAAGCAATAAATAGGATCATAGAAGATAAACTGTAAAATTGTAATTATATAAAATTAATCAGCAGGGTGGTGATAAGTGGAATACCAAAGCTGATGGAATCTTGGAGGGTGATATGATTTTCCCAATAAGAAGTTTCCTGAGCCATGATGGAAAATTCAGTCAGGAAGAATACAGAATGTCTAGTCTGGAGATGACACAGAGAATAGTGTTAGACCTGGCTGGCCATTTGGAAGAAAGGATATCAGCAATGGGAGAGCCCTTACACCATAGAAGGTCAGAAGGAAGAGAGGCTGGAACAAGGATTGAAGGGCCCTCAGAATATAGGCTGGGAAAGCCCCTGGCCACTATTACCCCCTGTTATCCTCACCACAAACCAGTGAGGTGGTTTTTTTGGGAGGAGAGGCAAGGGAGGCAGGGAAAGCTGAAGAGACTCCTCCAATGTCACAGACCTGGGAAGTGTCAGGGGTCATGTTTGAGCTCAGCTGTTTCTGACACCAGGCCCAAGGCTCTAGGCTCTCTGTCAGTTTGCTGCCTACCCTGAGGCATGAGGCCTTGGACAAACAAAACTCCTGGAGCCTCAGTCTCCTTTGTAAAATAGGGATAATAATATCACCCAGGGAGGGTGGGAGAATCAAATGAGATCCTACCTGTGTAGCCCAGGCTTGGAGCTGCTCTTCCAATCCACATTCACTCTGGCAGCTCAGGTTCCCAGAGGGCTTCAGGGTTTTAGAGGTAGCCCTGAGGGTCTGTGAGGGAGGGAGTGGTCATGGCTCAAGGTCCCCTGACACTGTGCTTCCTCCATGGTTAGCAATTGAAATAATTAACCCACTTGACTTAATTATCTCCAAGGATTACATATGTACTACTGTGATTGTATTAAAAAAAAGTGTCCTTTCCAAGCAACCAGCACATACACCCAGCCCCAAGTCCGTGACAAACTTTCCCCTTGCAGTCTTCTACCTCTAGGGTAGCCCTGGGGAACACTGGAGAACACTGGAGAGGGGCAGTGATTTGCCTTGACTCTTTCTGGGCTCAATCAACCCTACTGGGAATTATTAAATGGCTACAGTATTCCAGGTAATGAGCTCAAGTTCTACTCTGTGATTTAAATTTTTCTTCAGCTGAAATAAAGTCAGTCTTATGTTTGTCTTGTTGAAAATAACACTGATTGTAGTCGTGTCTCAAGATCTGTGTTCAAATCCTGCTTCTTATGCTTCAAGGTACCTATGTGACCTTGGGCCAGGCAATATTCCTCCCTGTATCTCAGTTTGCTCAGCTGCAGAATCAGTAGATTGGACTAGATGGCTTATGAGGTCACTTGCAATTCTAATGCCACAATCCTCTGACCAGTCTTGCTAAGTGGAGCTTGAAGGATGCCCACCAAGAGCAGAATACTGTAGAGTACATTAACTCCTAAAGCAACAGGGAAATGTTGATGGGGTTATATAGTTATAGCAGTGACCCACAATGTATCTTGGAATTGTAACACTTGCTAATTTTTCTTTAAGAGGCAGAAAGATCTTCCTTCTTCTTTTTAAGAGGTGGGGGACTAGAGGTGAAGAATAGCATATGTGTATCTATGTATGTATATATATAATGATAATCATTAAATATCATTTTTTTGGCCCTCAACAAGATCCAAAGCCTGATCTCATCAATGAGACTGTTTTGCTTTTAAAATGCCTTTTCTTATGTCTGTAACTTGCAAGACCAGATAAGGTTGACAATGGGTATTCTCCCTGTTTTATGACAGGATGCCTAGCAGACTGGGGGTGGGGGGTGGGGGTGGAGACACAGACATCCTGAGATTGTAAATTCTAACTGAATGGAATAAAAGTGAAAATTTCTCAGGTTACATTCCAGAAATCTGAACAGAATTGTAATAAAGTACTAAGAACTTAGTAACATGGGCTTGGACCCTTGCCTTATTTCCCTGGTCATAAGTTGAAGTTTTTGCTCAGACCCTGCAAATTTAACCACAGGACCAAATGTTCCAGACTTGTTTCCACTGACCACCATCTGACCTGTACAAATATGAAATTGGAACTCCTGTTGTGGAACTTGGGGCAGGTCACCATGTCCTAAAGTCCCCATGATTCATAAAATATTGTCTACTTTCATATCTATATTGATATTGTTAGAACATTTATCTTCTGCTTTCATATCTAAGTTGATACTGATGACATATCTTGTCTGTTTCCATGTCTGCTAGACATGTACCTTCTGCTTTTTGATATTACTGACATTTCATCTACAAATGCCAGCAGATTTTTTCGATTAAGATTGTGCGCCTCAGTTCCTAATTAATGGAAACAGAACAAGGGAGGGGGGAAAGGGGTGGTCTTTTGGGTGTATAACCAAGTTTTGTATTTGGTATTTTGCCTTTCTTACTAGACTGCCTCTAGTCGTGAGACCGCCCTTCTTGCAAGAAGAAATAATTAAATAAATCTTTCCTATCTCTACTTGGTGATATATCTGCTTATTATATTTTGGGCAAGGGTCATTCTTGTCCCACACATAACTGACACTATTTTGTCTAAACTAAGAAACTTCCTTTCCCATGGTATGGATAGAAACATATGGGGACCATAAATCGGGGGGACACAAACATCCTGGGTTTCTCCTTAAACATATAAAAAATTTGTCAATCTTGTATCAGTAGTGGGTGAGATGAAAGAGTGTGGAGTCTGAGTCTGAGATCAGAAAAGGTCTTTATTCTTTCTCATGAGAAAGAATACTATCCCTGTCACTCAAATGGTGTCTGCCAGGGAGAGATCAACATGTGGAAGCAAGCCCATGGTTATATACCTTCTAATGCAGAAGCCCCAACCCCAGCTGGCCTTCACTCTCATTGGTGGGGAGGCCAGCTCACAATTTAAGTGTGAGAATCTCTCTGAGACAAAGGACAGGGAAACATATGGGTGTCCAATGCAAGGCCAGGAAAGCAGTTTTGTCCTTATTTGGCATATCTTGTGCTGAGGTGGCACTGTCTCCATTGCTCTAAGTCCCAGATTCCTGTAAGGTCAAGGGACTTCTGAACTTAGGCCTAGTGGATGCTGAAGCCACTCTAGATTTGATTTTTCAGAATGGGGAAACTTCACTGCAAGTTATCCCTCACAGCTGTCAGAACTTAGGTTCTGGCTCCGTGCAGCACATAACTGCTTGCTTTAAGGGAATAAATGATGAAAATGTATATCACCAACCTGTTTGTTTCCTTTAAGCAAACTTTCAGGTTAACTACACACACACACATACATACATACATACATATATTGTTATATAATAGATATATTCTATATGTGTGTGTATATATGTATGCATATATGTATGAGTGTATATATACATACATGTGTGTATATATGTATATATATATTCAGATGTGGTCAGTGTGAGTCAGTTGGATCATCATTTTTCTCCATTTCAAATGACAGTCTATAGGGAAGCAGAAATTAAGTGGTATAGAATGAAAAAAAGAAAGGAAAATGAAATTAGGGACATGATATACTAGAGATTGGGGTCAGAAGGAACATGAATTCTAGTCCCTTCTCTGATATTTAGTAGATGTAGGACCATGGTAAGTCTCCTAACCTCTGAGAACAGTTTCCTTATGTATAAAATAGGAATGATAACATCTCTAAGGAATCTGTGACAAGAAACCTAGTCCATGTGCAGTATAGGCTTAGAGCTCCCCTCTCATCCTAGCAGGTCTCTCCCCCAGAGGGCACTTGTTACATCTCTCCTTAGGGTTTAGAGGTAGGCTTGATTTGGGGGCTCAAAGGTCATGAAGCCCCAGTAATGATCAGCCAGCATCACTTATTCTACCTGACTTAATTACATTTCAGAAAAGGATATTTACTGAAAAGATCAAGTTGATATTTTAAAAAATCCTTCTATCCAAATTCTGTGACTGTCTTTCATAGAACTCCATACTGTCTCCTAGGGAAAGGGGGCTGAAGTATTTTTCAGTATACTTTTATATAGTTAATACTTAAATGGCAAAGAAGCATGTAACTGGATCGAATACATAGTGCTTGACTTTGTCTGATATTTTTGCAGAGCCCATGGCTGGCCAATGGCCTACTTGGGTGCCTGGGTATCAGGGCAAGTGTGGGTTGATCTGGAGCTATGTATATATCATGGGCCATCTGAGGATGTGCTTACTCACTAAGAGAACCTCTCAGCTCAGAGGGATTGGGAAGGAAGCAATGTGAGATGGAATCCCCAACTGAGTGCATGAAGTCTCCCACAATGGTCTCTGGAGTTCAGGAGACTGAGTGTAGCTGTGAGCCTTCTATCCCTATCCCAGTCCCACCCCCATTTCAGGCAGGTCATTTCCCCTCTTTAGGCCTTCTTTCTTTTTTCTGGACCATGGACATCCTAATGCCTCCTTACTGCACAGTGGTCTTTGAGGTTTAAATGAGGCAAGGGGAAAGGTCCTTTATAATCTATCCCTATAGCACCTTTGGTGTTTTGCTCTGCCAATCTCTCTCTGTATAGGCATTTGTGTATATGGATACAGGTGCATACCTTCTGCTCTTTTACAGCACCTAGACATTTAATTGTGTGCCCAACTGACTGTTCAGAAGAAAGACAGTCGACACCCACCTCTCCTTTGGGCTGAGGGGTAAAAAACAGGAGCCTCATAAGGATCTACTTAGCATCAGAGCCAGAAACTCAGGATTTGGGGTTTCCTTGGAAACAGATCAGTCTCCATGGCAACTGGTGATTAGAATAAGGCCATGCTGCCTTCATAGACACTGAATACTTCCTCTGCAGAGACTCAGAGTCTGAAGGGAGGGGCTCCTGCCTAGAGCCATTATTGAAATCTTTCTCTTCTCTAGAAACTTTGTCAGTGAATCAGTTTTTACTGCCTATATTTCTGATGAAGGCCTCATTTCTAAAATATTTAGAGAACTGAGTAAAATTTATTTTTAAAAAAAGTCACTCCCCAATTGATAAATGATCAAGGGATATGAACAGGCAGTTTTCAGATGAAGAAATCAAAGCTCTCTATAGTCATATAAAAAAAATGCCCTAAATCATTATTTATTAGGGAAATGCTATTTGAAACAACTCTAAGGTACCACATTACACTTATCAGATAGACCAATCTGACAGAAAATACAATAATCTAAGACAATTCTGAAAGACTAATGATGAGAAATGCTATTCAGCTACAGGGGAAAAATTGATGGAATCTGAATGCAAATAAAAGCAAACTTTTAAAAATTTTCTTTTTTTTTGATCTATATTTTCTTTTGCAACATGACTAATATGGAAATAATGTTTTCGTGACTGCTTATGTGTAATTTATTTCAAATTTCTTGCCATCTCATTGTGGGGGAAAGTTAGGGAGAGAACTTGGAATTCATAATTTTAAAAATGAAAGTTAAGAATTTTAACATGTGATTGGAAAAAATATTAAAAAGCTTCAAAATGTTAGCCAAGCCCCAGAATCTCTAAAAACTGTTATTTTCAGTTTTTTCAGGCATGTCCGACTCTTCATGACCGACCCTATATGGTATTTTCTTGGCAAAGATACTGGACTGGTTTGCCATTTCTTTTTTTTCAGCTCATTTTACATATGAGAAGACTGAGGCAAAGAGGGTTAAATGACTTGCCTAAGGTCTCACAGCTGATAAGTGTTTGAGGCCAGATTGGGACTCAGGTCTTCTTCACTTCAGGCTTGGCACTTTTTACACTGTGCCACTCAGCTGCCCTCCCTAAAAATTAGGATGGTGTAAATAAGATGATAATGACTTTATGAGCCAGCAAAAAGTATTAAAACAAAAGTGAAATATTTGTTTAAAAATAGATGAAAATACGAAATATCTCATAGCAAAAACAAGTGAACTACATAAAAATTATGACCAATAATGGAGTGAGATATTATATTTCCATGAATCTTGTATCTGATCAGATATCTTAAAATCAGAGTGCAAAATAGAAATAAAAATAATCCACCAATCACCTTCTGAATGAAAGCTCAAAACTCAAAATTGCAGGAACATTTTCATCTAAATCTAGAGCTTCCTAATCAACTAAAAAATACTGGGAGCTGTGTGATAGTAATGGCAATTAAAGATTCCCCTGTATTGGCTTGGTT